>NC_073692.1:212769113-213069113 GCF_029784155.1 Uranotaenia lowii | reverse complement strand
TTTACTTCCTACATAAAACACAATTTTGCATCACAATCACAACATTCGTTTTCGGAATGCAAAATTTCATGTGTTTCCTTTTCTCCAGTTGCTGAGACTTGTTTATGTTAACATCTTGGTTGCAGTAGGTCTCCTATACTTGTCGGGAGACTTGAGACGTTACAATTATTATTTATCATTTTTGATAATGATTCATCTTTTTCTTAACTTCTACCAAAGATACCGTCACTTCAAGATAAAGAAGTGGGCTTTGCCGCGAACATACATTCTTCTATATGGATATTCGATGTTCGCAACGCCATCTAAAGAGTTGGGGCAACAAAACTCACCCATGTTACTAAGGATACCAAAGTGTGTCTTGGGAAAACAAATCGCATTCAAAGTTATTATGGTTGGCAGTCAGTACAATAGCGACATCTACATGCTTTACAAGCTGAAGAATATTTTTGATTGTTTCGTTTAAGTTAAGTTATTCTAGTAGCAATTAGAAAGCCTAAATTTGTTTTTGCGTTGCTTTAAACAGAACATTAATAATTTACCTTAGTGGGCCTTCTGGGGCTCTCAAAATTCAAACTTCAAACTTTGTAAAAAAACATTGATATCAGGGAAAACCTTTCAGGTACATACTGTGAATCGTTCTAAGTAAGTGGTTTTCAAGAAAATAAGGATACATTCAAAACGTTAAAATTTTCGAAAATATCTTACCATGGTAGCTTTCGACTTCGCGAGGAATATCATTAGCATCCGGTAAAACTGGTGGAAAATCTTTGGTTTCGAATACGTTTTCAACAATCTTCGGGCCATTAAGTGTTGGTTTCGCATTTTAAATAAGGCTAAAAATCATAAAATGATTGTCCGGTTGTTTCTTCGTACAAAAAAACTACCTACCCTTGGGAATGGTTGGTTTTATTAAAAAAAAAAATCATCCTCTGAGAAATGATTCTCGCAGATTAAGTGGTGAGGCTTCATGTCTGGATTGCCGCGAAACTTTTTCCAGCACTCAAATGATCTGAAATGTTTGAGATCATTCAATGTAACCGAATCTTATCAATTTTGAAAATAGAACACTTACCTGCCTTTACCAGATGCACGAAAGAATGTTTTCTTTGCTATTCCGGATTTGGAAGCAAAACATCCAACAACTGCACAGTTTTTGCGGCCCATTTTAGTTGAATGACTTCTTGAAATTTATGGTACCAAAACGAATTCAAACAACGGCTACTTTGATTTTTTTTTACCTTTTTTGAAGTTTACGTTATCAAAGACTCGAACTATTAGGTAGTAAAGAGGGTGTACAAGCTATTTTCGCCGCCTGTTATGATACCCCCACTCAGAAGGGAGCAGCACTGAGCGTATAGAAAGCATTTTCGATAAGTTACATGGGTGTGCTTCTACCCTTTATGTATTCACCGCAATTTTGTATTTTCATTTTTTAAATTTTTTTCTAAAACAATTTGATTGATTGAACACAATTTTACTGAATAAAAATTGTGTTACATTACCTGAATTATTTTTCATTATCCCTCTTCGTGATGTATCAGCTTCGAGTTAAAAAAGGATTTTAAAACAACCCTTATAGAATAAAATCGCTTTTAAAATTCACTTTAATTTTTTATCGAAAGCTAGTTATGGGAGTTTTTGTTATTTCAAAAGTGGTTTACAAGAAACCATAAAATGATCTCTTGCACACCCGATTTTAGGAAGAAATAATCTCAAATTACGCAAAATTACTTTTCCATTGTTGGTATTTATTTTCTATTTTGAGTACTTTTTCGCAACCGTGTATTGATGTAACAAAACAAACAGCTGTGATATCGGGATTTCGATTCGTTTTGTGATAAAAATTAAAAAGAAAAACAACAACGTGTAGCAAAATGCTGGTGTCCAAGGAACCATGTGGCTCGTGTCTTTTCCCTTCCACGCGAGTGCATGAAAAAATTCATACATGATAAGATGAGCCGTATGCAAACAGAAGCAGGGTCCAAATTACTGTCAACTTTATCATACTTCTGAGCCCTGGAGCTGAACACAGACGATTTTGAGGAGATGGAACCTTATCCCAGTGAAACAGGCATGATTCTGCAGCAAAGAGGTTCAACAGAGAGGTCCATATCCGACAATTTGTACTTCCGGAAAAAAGGAATATGGATAGCGATTAAAGGAACATGCCCAGTTTTGAAATTTACATCCACACATTGAAAGCTGGTCGTTTAGAATACACTCGGTAAGTGTAGATCTATAACTCTTAATGTTAAACAATAATTAAAAATTCAATGCAGTAGATTTTCGGAGTAAGTTGATTTATGCTACACCAACATGATAGTTTGTTTTCAATTCTCAATAAAATAAAACGATTTATCAGTTAATTTAATGAATAATTAATTTTATTTAGTTGAGAATTCAAAATAATTTATGACGGTAGTATAGGATAAATCTACTTACTCTGAAAATCGACTAAATTGTATAGGACTCAAATACGCAATTTAAAAACGCTAAACAAAGTGTTACTAAAATCGCCTTTGCAACTTTAAAAGCTCAAATTTGCTTGAAATTAAATACACCTAAATACAATACGAACATTTTTTCTAAACTTTCAACGAATGCTGAATCAAGACAAAAAGAACATTATTTCAAGATAAAGCTTGGCACCTGAAGCATTTTCATCAATCCTATAACTAAACTTTGTTGGATGGCTTTAAAATTTTGCCCATGCTGTTTTCGAGTAGCTCAAATAAACCAACAACGTTTTCCTGTCGATTATAAGGTTAGTTGCATAAGTGCAGGCGATTACGGTTATGCGTTGAAATTTGTTATAAGAGCAAATTCGAACTTTGCTTCATTAAGTTGAAGGTGAACTCATATTTCCTGGGTAGAATGTGTGCGTATTATTACAACTAAAAATTTCATTTTAAACCGTATTCTGTATATCTTTTTAAGATTTTATAACAGTTTGTTCATTCAACCAGAACTGGATGGACGTAGAAATAACTTTTGATGGAACAGTTCAAAGCAGGAAACAGTTTTAAAAAGACAATTCGATTTCGAATTGTAAAAACCTCTTAAGCCATTTTACATTTATTTGTTTAGCCTTGTAAAGGGTCTTTGAAAAAAATAAGAAAAGATAAATCTAAAAAATTGCACCAAAGGAAAGATGATTCTCCCAATACATATTTATTATACTATAAACAACCTTGTCAATTGCTTGCGTGCTTCAAAGATTGTCTGAACATCAGAAAACATGCGTTTTCGTGTCAAGTTGATTTTTTTATAATGCGTTGATATGTATGTCACTTTTCCTGGTGCATAACGCTTGATAATTGCATAGTGAATGACGATATTGATAAGTTATTTCCTGACATATGTTTCAGAACCAGCGGTATTCGAAAAAATGCGCATTTTATTAAAAAAAAAAAAACAATTAATATGTTACTACAATCCTCTGACTGCTCGTTTTTGCGCAAAATTGATTAATTTAAATTTTTATTAGTGGAAGTATTAGTGAAACAATGCCCCAATTTTGATCGCATTTTTCATACACGGATTGCACAGTTATACCAAATTTTGGTTGTACTGAAAGCTTATTGACACCTCGCTAAGCCAGCGTTTTTAAAATTATTTTGAAAGCACACCGATGCCAAATTTTGGATCTAATCGAAACCTAAAATTGGCATCATTGTGCTCTCAAATCGCGTTTTGAGATGGTGGTTAAACGAGGTTTCATTAAGGTTTCAGTGAAACCTACAGTTGGTATAATTGTGGTATCGGCATATGAAAAGTGAGACCCAAATTTTGGCATTGTACCACCTTTATTCGGGCAAAGTGATACCTCATTTTACTTTCAAGGCGTGATAGCAAAATTAGGTATAATTTTGCCATAAAAGTCTGCTCGGGTATTCATCACGATAAACATTTTTTTCATCCACCATTTTTTTTTAGGAAGCTTGAAAAGATTTGGACTTTTATTTGTTATCTTCAAATGATTAAATTGTTTTGATATCTTTCCCTCCTGCCTCTAATAAAAATCTCTTTTGAATATCATTCCACTTTTCAAGACGGATGATCTCCCTGTACAACGGTATATTAGACCTTTATCTACTTTGAAATTTCTAAACAAACATCCGAATCTGGTTAAACCATGTTGAAGACTCACATTGCATGTTTGAAACTATTTGTGTACTATTTTCGATTTTTAATTTCACACTGTTTTATGAGTACTTGGTCTTAAATGTGAAAGTTCCACATTCAATTTTTGGAAGTTTTTGAAAACAAACCACCTCTGAACCGAAGTAACCATTTTAATTTTATATGTGAGTTACATTTCAATGTTCCTAATCTTGGACATTCATCTCATTAATGCTTGTGAAGTGTGATCAATTTTAAAGTTCATTTGTTTAAATTCGCAGTACTAAACGGTTCAACTATAAGTTTTATTTAAATTGGATGGTAGAATTGAACAAATTGACTCAAAAGTTATAAATTGGCCAAAGAAATAGATCTGCAGAAAACTGAAAACCTCAGATTTAATCAATAAAAGTTTCATGTAATGGATTTGTTTCCATCGGAGCCAAAAGTTTTTCCAGATAATACACGATCAATTTTCTAATCCCCCGTTAAAATTCTCCGACGGCTATTAAAGCGTTGAAATCGAGGCCTTCAACTTATAACTCTGAACCTTATTATTTTTTTCTATCTCTATGAGAGATTCTAAAAATTCGACAATAGTTGGTTCATAAAAGCTGGAATTTATGAAAATCAGTTCATTCAGCTGAAGAAGTCAATTCACTGTTCACTGTTCAGTTCACTGTATATTTATGTAGACTCTCAAAGCACCCCAGCGGCGGTAGGGAGCACTTTGAAAATCACTACAATGTAGGCTCATTATTGCATTCAAATATCTCCTACCAGTACCACGTTCTTAGAACAGAAGAAGGAATAAAAATACCCGCCAAAATTCCCCCTTTCAAATTTTCAATGATCAGCAAGCTTTGATTTGCTTTCCAGTATTCGTGAACTTTGAATGGTCGTTGCTAATGCTCGGCCCATAATGATGGTGAAAAAAACCCCGCCAAAGGAAACGAAAATCGGCTGCCAAAATGGGTGCCATGACTTTTGGTTCGTGGGAATAAAATAGAACGTTGTATGGGAGGGTCCCTTTTCTTAGGTGGGAGGGGCTCAGAACTATTACTAAAACCTTACCCTGGTTCAACTTCATCTCTGTACCAAATTTCAGGCTGATCGGTTCAGCGGTGTGGATTTGTATAAGGTGCATACAAACAAACAAACATATATAGTCCAACTCATCTTTATATATTAGATTCTCGATTCAGTTCGATAATTTACTAAGCTGTTAGTTATAGTGGCCCAAATCAGCTTATTTCAGACAAATCTAACACGTTGGATGTTAAAATGGATCGTAGGTCCCATGCAAAATTCGGTTCAGATAAGATCACGGAGCTCGTTGTTTCGAAGCTGCCATCTGGGGTAGTACGATGTTGTGTGAGCAACATTCCGGGTGAACGAAAAAATATAGACGATTTACATTTCGTTGAGTAAAGTTTACATAATTCCAAATGATTATTAAATAAAAGCACTCCTTTGAAAAAATTAAGTTTTACTTCACCAAATAAGAATAAATAAGCCCAGTAGGAGTGTAAATTCTATCCCATTTTAAAACAGTTGGTCGGTGAAAACCTATGTGGTTTATCTATAGGTGCGGACAAGACAACCGTCATACCATCGAGCTCGGGCATCAAGTGGAAGTTATAATCTAAATATGATCAAAATCGAATCTCATGTTGGGTATCCTTCCTTGCAATAGCGATTAGATAATTTTCGAATGAAAAAAATTTAACACATCTTGTAGTATTTGTACATTATGAGTCGTTCAATTACGAAATTATGAGTCGTTCAATTACGAAATTCGTTCTGAATTCCGAGATACTGGCACTAAACTCTAAATCAAACTATTAGGTGTTTAAACTGATATGAATACTGTATGTAATATCTTGATTTGAGTTTTAAAACTGATATGCAAAACCTGAAATGTAGCATTTAAAAACTGAGCTCTTAATCGAAATGTAATCATAATTTTTATAACTTTTTATAAATGATTATTTTTTTATAAATTCACAACAAAATTAAAATCATTAAAATCGTCAAACTACTTCTAAAACCCGAAAAATGAATTTGACAACTAAAATCTTAACAGCATCGAGAATTATTTTGCATTCACAACACGACGGCATCTTGAAAATTGAGTAACATTCTATCAAGGTAATAACAAATTTTCTGGGACGTTTCTGCGGTTTCATTGATGCGTTGAATGTCCATAATCGTTCATAAACAACTGTACCTATGGTACAACGAACTAACATTAATGGTACCACAACTTCCGGAGTTGGACGGTTTGAAGCAGTTCCGAAGCATGATACCGTCTATTCTAATAATTGTGGTGCCAAGGCAGCCCAACTTGCTTAATGTTCCCGCGCCGATCATCACTTGGTCCCAGTCAAGACTCTCGTCGACAGCCGAACAGCAAGCTTCAGGAAACAATCTGTAGCTTATTCTACAACAGCTGGCAAAAATAATGTAATGTCCCAGAAGGGATTCGACCTCTGCTGCTTAAAAATGTAGAAAAAAAATATTTAGAATAAATTTTAGAATAAATACTATCACTAATCTTTCTTTGGTTTCTTTTAAATGTCGAAAAAACTGATTTTGCTAACGAAAAATGACGGTTTTTATTTAAAATTTTATGAGAAATCCTCATGAATCGAAAAAAGCAGCTCATTTGAATTTTGGTTGAAAAATAACCCTTTTTCAACTTCTCCTCCAGAATCGCATTCGGTTAAAAAATAACCATATTTGAACTTCTCCCCGAGAAGTCATTATATGACTTCTCATGGAGAACTCATAAAATGACATTTCCCGGGAAAAGGTAAAAAAAGGTTATTTTAGAAACATAAATGGTTTAATAATTTCTAGCGTGCACCTACAGATAAAACTAGGGTTGCCATCTGTTCTGCAAAAGCGGGACATGTCCCGCTTTCTTGTTGAATGTCCCGCTGTCCCGCTCTTCCCTCAAAATGTTCCGCTTTTTCATGGAACGCTTTTACTTTTACTCACTGACTTAGACTGGAAAAAATCAAACTTTATCCTCAATTTCAATTCATTGGTTCAACACAAAAGTCTTTCGAATACGTCTTTTTTATCAAAATAAGCATAATTTTTTAAGAGTTTACATAAGACAATACAAAATAACCCTGAAGTTACAGTAAGATTCTGATTTAGTTAAGCGTTTTCGGAGCACGTTCAACCAATGCAAATAAATTTAGTTTTGAGAAAACATTGCTTAAGTTGCTTCCAAATGATTATAAATCTTAATTTTTCGACAGGACCTTAGTTAGTAATGCCTTTTATTATACAACACATTTTTCGTTCCAATTGTTTAAAGTATATAGGCATGCTTGGCATCGCTCCTCAGATTTGCCCGTTCAGAGTAAGAGCGTGTATTTTTTTCGCTGTGCTCTCCCAAACGGAGAATCTTTAAAAAAATGCTCCGTTACCTCCAGAGCGACCAAGCGTCCACCCAAGTGTGGGCAAGAGAAGCTAGCAAACTGATGAAGTGCGTCGCGGTGCAGATAAATTCGTTCGCACTCGGGCGAAAGAGAAGCTTTACAGAAAACTCGGTTTGTCTTCATCGGTTGCGCCTGGATCGATGTTTGGAAGTGCGTCAGAATTTACAATGCAGAACATAAATCTAACGGAACTAAATTAATAACGCCAAAGGTAGTTAAGATAGAATGCTGGTGTTTTCGACAACATTGTTCTGCATAATAAAGCGCATATTTTTATATGAAATATAAAGTTTAGAAGTCCACCAATAGCGAGATATAAATCATAACTTTCTTGTTTAGCATATTAGAGCTTAAGTTTCTTCTACAAAGTTATTTATCTCAACAAAATACACAACTTTGCTTAACATATCAAAGTTCTACAATCTTAACCCAAGAAGATACGGTTGAATAAAAAAAATACGTGAAAAATGCACTACAAAAAGTTATTGTTATTATCGCGCTATTTTTAAATCTTTCGCCTTTAAATTTTATATCAAAATATGCAAATTAACAACATTGCCCAAAACACCTATCTTTTCATTCCTAAGCGAGTTCCTCTAGATTGATGTTCTGCACCAGGACAAATGATTAGCTACGATAGCTTTCTTCGGTCGAAAATATCAAAAGCGTAGCGGTTAAGGAAGATAAATCCTAAATTTTATTATTTGTGAAAGTTTTGAAGTTTTATTACTTAAATTTGTCCCAGATTCTTGCGTAATGTTCACGGTTTGTTTAAAAGGCAAAGATTTTTGGATATTTGAGTAAATGTTACTTTTCGAATTGCTGCTTTTGTAAATAAATGCTTCCCACGTACGATATCAAGAGCACATAAACCTAAGTAAACAGCAATTCATCATTTCATCCACATTATTTGGAAAATGAAACAAGAGAATCGAATTCAGTTTAAAATTGTTTGTCAAAAATTGGATTTGTGAAAGTTTATTTCATCAAACATAAAACCAAAACTTTCCTTCGTATGCTTTAAACATAAATTTGACACTGCTGATGTGTTGCGACAAAAAAAATGTAAGTCGTTTTTCTTCACTAGATGAATGTCTGGAATTTCCTCAGATTTGGCCGGATATTGCTCGGTTTATGGAATGGAGAATTTCAGATTATTTGCCCGGTTTTCACCATGTTTTTCAAATAATTTGCCAGGAAGTGCCCGTACAAAAATAGTTCATACAAAAACCTACATTGGACCTCTTCAACTGATGCACTGTTCCGCACTGCATAACGGCTTTTTTGAAGAAAACATTCCTGCATTGAAATCTTTCTGGCTTGATACACTGAGCGGCACAGCAGCGTCGCTAGAGCACAATTTTCTTGCCAGCTCCTTCTCTTTTCTTTAGAGCGAGCGACGTCCACCCGACCGTCAGAGCAACCGCAATCGGGCGCACTCGGCAAAAAGATAAGTGAACGTTGATCGGCTGAGCAGTGCACTCGGAAACCGAAATGATAAAAGTGTAATTAGTTCTCTGCTCTGTTCTGTTTGCGAGGTGTTGGACAAGCATGTATATAGGTAATGATGGAAATTTTTTCAGAGTTTTCAAATTGTTTAAACAAATCCATGTATGAAAAACTAAGCAAAATCAATCCGCGTTGAAAAAAACCTTAGTGTTATTACTATGAATATCTTTGGCTGATGGCATACGTATAAGTTTGGCAATACAATTAAGCTTTTTTGTCCCGCTTTTTTCTAAAAGTGTCTGGCAATCCTAGATAAACCACATAGGGCAAAGGTCGGCAACCTTTTGAGTCAGAAGAGCCAAAAACTTCAAATTTACAAAATTCAAGGCTTGAAAGAGCCACATTAAAGATTTAATTATTTTTAATTAAAAAAAAAAAAAAACACATGAATGATCAATGAACAAAAGTTTCACGAAAATTTTTGGATTCTTTATCGATTTTAATGTGTTGGCTAGTGAACCAACATATAAGAGCAGCGACGTCTGAAACACAAAATTCCAATCGATACAAAAGAACTGCCAAAATCGATTCCAATCGATCCGAGCATTTGTCGCAGATCTTTTACCTTTCTTATTGAAAACTCAACCAAGGAAGGTATTGTGATTGTGGTTATAGTTCAAAACAGATCATTTTAAAGCTGGTCATATGAATTTATGATTAGGTGCAATTTTTTTCAATGCTTTGGTGAATCGTGTTCCTAGTTAGAAAACTATCTGATTATTAACGAAATTTAAGTCATTCATACCGTTTATCGCGATCCTTTGGGCATCGAGGTCAATGATGTTTTTTTTGGATTGAAGGAGCGTTCATTGAACATTGAGCCAGAAAACAGTGCTGAGGATTTTTTGTTCAAGATTTTGGCGATGTTGCCACATACTTTATTTTAAAAGGGATCAGATGTCGCTTCTTTTATATGAAGGTGCACTAGTGGGATACTGCAACATTCCCGGCCGACTGGATGCAGGGTATCCTCGTAAAGGTCCCGAAGAAAGGAGACCTGACAGAGTGCGGTAACTGGCGAGGCATAACGTTGATCTGTACAACCCTCAAAGTACTCTGCAAAGTGATTCTGAACAGGATCCAGGAGAAAATAGACGCTACACTCCGACGGCAACAAGCTGGATTCCGATCTGGACGATCATGTGTGGACCACATCACAATGCTACGAATCATACTGGAACAAATCAACGAATTCCAGGACTCTCTTCTGCTGGTGTTCGTTGATTTCGAAAAAGCATTCGACCGACTCAACCATGAAAACATCTGGGCGGCTCTAAGGCGACGAGGGGTCCCAGAGAAACTAGTCCATCTCATCGAAGCACAATACGAGGCATTTTCGTGCAAGGTCTTGCACGACGGTGTCTTGTCCGAGCCAATCCCGGTAACTGCTGGAGTGAGACAAGGATGTATTTTATCACCGCTACTTTTTCTAATCGTAATGGATGAGATTCTGACTGGATCGATCGACTGTGCACCGAACCGAGGATTGCCGTGGAATCCTTCAACAATGGAGCATCTGAACGACCTTGACCTGGCTGACGATATTGTTTTGCTCGCCCAAACGCAACCGGATATGCAGAGCAAACTCGACGACCTCACCGAAAGTTCCAAGGCAGCAGGTCTCAAAGTCAATGTCGGAAAGACCAAGTCGATGGAGATCAACACAGGAAATCCCTCCAGTTTCATGGTAGCTGGGCAACAAGTTGAGAAAGTGGAGTGCTTCCAGTATCTTGGTAGCCAGATAACGCCTGATGGTGGTACCAGGAAAGACATCGAAACCCGGATCAGAAAGGCCCGATTTGCGTTTGCGAGTCTCCGAAACATCTGGCGGTCACGCCAGATCTCTCTACGAACAAAAATCCGAATCTTCAACTCAAACGTCAAATCCGTATTGCTGTACGGGTGCGAAACTTGGTGCACATATGCGGTGACGACGCGAAAACTGCAAGTATTTGTAAACCGCTGCCTGCGGAACATCATCCGCGCTTGGTGGCCTGGCAACTGGATCTCGAATGAGGAACTACATCGCCGGTGTCATCAAAGGGCGCTAGAAATCGAGATTCGAGAACGTAAGTGGAGATGGATTGGGCACACGCTGCGAAAAGATGAAAACGAGATTTGCAGAGAGGCGCTAGATTGGAATCCAGAAGGTCATCGAAGAAGAGGCAGGCCCAGAAACTCGTGGCGGCGAAGCCTAGCCGCTGAAATCCGAACTGTCGACGAAAATCTTGACTGGGACCAGGTGAAGACGCTGGCTCCGGATCGTCAACAGTGGAGGTCTTTTACCACGGCCCTATGCACCGGAGGATCGGCGCGGGATCATTAAGTAAGTGCACTAGTGTTGGCAAAAACTGGGTCGAGAAAATTTAGAATCCATATCAAGCTTTAAGGTTGCCAGAGTTTTTTCAGCACGTGTCTGGGCTGAACAAATCCGGGCTATTTTATCTAAAACCATCAAAATTTTGGCATTTGGTTTTTTTTTTTAAATTTTCGACCAAAACTCATCAAAAATCAAGAAAAAACACTTGGAAAAATAGTGTTTTTCATCAAAATTTATCAGCAGATTTTAAATTGTAGGTATGCAAGGCTTTCAAAAAACCTTTCAAAGTTATTTTTACGAATTTTGCTCAAAAAATTTCGTTTTGGACGCATCGATAAAAATTTTTAAAACACATTTTGTTTTTAAGTAGGATTTGAGAATGGGAATGAGAGCAAATTCAGGCAAAATTCGGACTTTTCCAATGAAACCTGAGCACTCGGCCCGGACCAGACTTTTCCCAAATTTTATATTACAAAACGGATAAAACAGGCAATCTGGCCACCTTATGTTAAAGTTAAAGAATTGAAAATATTTATATAACCAGAGTATTTATAATTTCTTCGGCAAAGAAAAGCTTTTAAAATAACAAATTTAAAAAAAATACAATTTGTTAAAATTATAGAACTTTTTTATAACATTTTCCCAGATTTAGCTTATCCTTTCCAAAATTCAGAAGTATGTGGTCAAATTCAAATGAAAAAAATGTAACCTTAAAAAATTATGCTCTTGGCGATTCGGATTAGAAAAGCATATCAAAACAATAACTTTTCATAATGAAAAAATTATATCTTATTCATTTATAATTTTTTCTTTAATTTTTTTTACTTTGAGTTTTTTCAAACTTCAATCTTCATTCTCAAAGATGATTCGAATTTGAAAAGCTGTAAAACTTCTCAATTCTTTGTTTTGGAATTTTGTATTTGAATGTCATGAATTTATTCACATTTTAACCCTTTAGTTATTGAGTAAGCTTACAAGATTGTTTTCGGAAAGGAACTGAAAAATAAACATGCGAAAAAATGATTTTACCAAGGCACATCAGCGGCATTCAAATTTTATCTTACAATTCTAAAAACTGCATGGGAATTTAATTCATTAAAGCAAGTTGAAATTTTGAAATTTCGTAAAAACTACGAATAATCCGGGAGAAAACCGATCCTCTTTCCTCGATATCTTAGCAACCAGACTGTACCGGGCATCTCCCAATTTTTTCTTCGAAAATCCGTCCAAGCCCGGTTAAAGCCGAACAATCTGGTTGCTTATGAGGTTTATATTCAGATACATAAAAATAATTGTTTCCAGTTCAAATGAATAGGATAGAATTGAGTTGATTTTTCAATGTTTTCATGTTGTTACGCGTCAAAGTTGTGATTTTTTTTGTCATTGATTTGAATCAATCGAATGCAAAAGTTGGGCTGAAGCTTACAGGAAAAGCAAAGTTCATCATTCACAAAAAAAAAATGAAATTCTCAGATGTAGTCTTTGATTTGTTGATAAACAATATAACCCTTACAAAATTTAATATTTTAAGCTCTCGCAATCAGATGGAATTTCCAAAATCGTAGGTATTTGAATTAAATAATCTTTTAGAAAAATATTCACAACTTTGACGCGTAACAACATGTTTTTTTTTTAAACATAAACGCATTTTGGAAATTAATAAATCGATTTTAGTTTCCGTTGTTTTAGAACAACAGTTACTCTTTGCATTAACGGGAAATGATAAATTTAATCTTGATCTCTATGCGAATGCTTTAAAAAAAGTGAAAAACTAAAGATCTTAAAAATAGGCTTTAAAAAAACCTTACTTTGCCATTTGGTTCTTTCCGTTTGTTACTACAGCAGATGCGATTTTATAATTTTCTTCTGGACCTTATTAAAATCCGTGTTCCAGGTCACGTGACTCAATAATCGGTTGAGCATGATTTTTATAGATATTTTATTCAAAAATATACATGTATAAAATACTTGCCCAGTGAGCTAAGAGCCGCAGCTTTACATCCAAAGAGCCGCATGCGGCTCGCGAGCCGCAGGTTGCCGACCTATGTCATACGGTGAAAACAATCAACATGTTAAAAAATGTCTCTAAATCAATTCTTTTCGTCAGTGCGCCGTGCCAACCCAAAGAATCTCGCCAGTCCGGTCACCTCCAGTACACTTGCAGATCCACCTGAGGAAGTTCACACGTTTTATTTAAAGCACATACACTTTTTGCCTTTTTTGCCTTTTTGATAAAAATATCAAAAAGTCCAATTTAGAAATCAGTCTTAGTATTTGTTTGATAAATCAATTTATCAAGAAGTATCATATTTTAGATTGGTTATAAAACAAAGAAAATTTTCAGAAAAATGTTGGAAAAAAATATAATAATGGAATGTTGGGTTTGAATCCGCAATCTTTGGTTTCTTGTGAAAAGGCGTTATCGACAAGACCTGAGGAGTTTGAAAAATATTGTATTCGAGAACAGGACCTTATGTCGTGTAGAAATTAATCCAGTAAAATACATTAGAATTGGTGTCAATAGCCTATGAACAGATTGATTATTAAACCTATCACATAAAGAACCATAAAGCACCAGGAAATAGGCTTTTATGATCTTTGAATCATCTTGATCTATAATGTACGCACTGCAACATGATATACACATTGTTCCTAAATTTTCACCATCATAAATTTTTTGATTTTTCACTAAAATCATTTTTAAAACGCGTTTTCACTTGAATCTGTTGACTCGGGGCGAACAGAGCACAATTAATCGGGGCACGATGAGTGTTTTCTGCCGTCGAATCTAGCAGCGAATTCAGCTCCCCTTATCTCTCCTAGACAGAATCTGTAGAATGCTTGGTTAACTCTCAGTGTGAAAAGTTTCCGATGGGAGGCCCAAAATCAGTCAAAGTTTTATTAGTTTCTTTGACAGACCAAGATTGAAATCCCACGTGTCGATCGGCCACAGCTCAAAATTTACTCACCCTGGGGAAGGTGTTGATTTGTTCCAACAACAACACCAATTCATCCAATTATTAGGCGCAGGCCTTTCGTTTTTCGAGACCTCCCAATCCAAGTCAGTCCAGTCAGTCCACTGAAAGGTTAATTATTCCGTTTGCACAAACAAATCATTCGCCTCCGGGGCCGAGTTCATTCAGCAGAGTGTAAACATCCATCCATCCATCCATCCATCGATCGATCGCTGCTTGCTGCTCAGTCTGTGCCGAAATGACCGATAGATATTAGGTACGGAGTTTCGTTTGTTCGATTGGAAACTTCTGCCATTTCGACGGAACTATAAAACCGAACCCGGTAGGATTTTGTTTTATAGCAGTTAATCGATTGTGAAAAAATTTGCTGGCGGTGGCCGCTTTTGGTGTCGATTACATGCGAGAAATTTATAAGCTCCTTCCTCTACAATGAATCGTCGATCTGAATGGTTGGTTGGAGTAGAAGTCATGAATGAACACGGAAACCTGTTGCTGGTTATTTTTTGTGTTTGTCGTGAAATGTGTGATTGATGTGAGATGAAAAAACTCACTAACAATTTGCACCTCCAAATTCAATTTTTGTACTACAAAAGTTAATGTTTTCAACTTTTAAGGTTAACCCTTTCCTTCCCACGAGGTTTTTCACGTTTTGAAAATAGAAATATTTATTTACAGCTAAAGTTCTAGAACAAAAGATGCATAATTTGAGCCTACTTTAATGATCCATTTGAAAAATTTGGGTTTTGAGATGGATCATATGTGCTCCATTGGGAAGATAACAACACATAGGGTGCAAACGAAAAACAGGAAATAATGGCAGAAAAAAACATGGAATTTCATCACTTCATTGATCACAAACTAAAACGATCCTATTTGTTAAAAAACTTCTTTGGTATGCGCATTCCTCGAAAGTCAATTTATTGAAATATTTGAAATTTTCATTTTTGCCTAGAACAATTGGCCGACATGACACTTTGCGCAAGGAAAACAAAACATGTCGTTTTTCGAGAAAATCACGAACTTTTACAAATATGATTTTCTGGAGTATTGATAAGAAGCTTCACAAGAAGAAAAGTACGTTTTGTTCCCAGTGTATCACCAGTGATCCACTTTACTTACTCAAAAATTTATATGTTTTAGTTGAAATCTAATTAAACCATCTTTTGATTCTGCTTGCATAAGCAACCTTCTGCACATCAGTAATTTTATTTGAAGGAAATTATAAAAACTTGTCAAGTTATTGAACAACCAATGACGACTTGATTTAAATACGAAAAAAATCCGACTTTTTTGCAGCTTTTGATCTGTCAAGCAAAACCTAGCGAACCGATTTTTTTCAAATTTCGTGCGATGTTTCTTCACTCATATCCACACATTCGGTGAGAAAATGGTGTTGATCCAAAGCGCCCAGTTCAAATGCGAGCTGTTCTAAGTTGTGGATCACCTGTGCTACCATGGGAAGGAAAGGGTTAATAATTCAAGGGAGATACTCCCAAGAATCGGTAGGACATATTTGTACAAGTATGAACATGAGAGTGCGATAGCAAAAATGGTTACGTCGAATTTCGTAAACAGATAATGAAAATTTTTTGTAGATTGGATAAAAAAGCTAACAAAAGCAAAAAATCTGTTTTCTTTTTACAATGACAACAATTTTTGAGAATTTTCAACTGAAACATTCCTCTGAATTTTTTATTTTTTCGATTTTATCTTTTTTATGACAATTTTTGTCATTTCGGTCAATTTTTTTCATGTTTATCATTTTTGTAATTTTTGTAATTTTTGTAATTTTTGTAATTTTTGTAATTTTTGTAATTTTTAATTTTTGTTATTTTTGTAATTTTTGTCATTTTTGTAATTTTTGTAATTTTTGTAATTTTTGTAATTTTTGTAATTTTTGTAATTTTTGTTATTTTTGTAATTTTTGTAATTTTTGTAATTTTTGTAATTTTTATAATTTTTATAATTTTTGTAATTTTTGTAATTTTTGTAATTTTTGTAATTTTTGTAATTTTTGTAATTTTTGTAATTTTTGTAATTTTTGTAATTTTTGTAATTTTTGTGATTTTTGTAATTTTTGTTATTTTTGTAATTTTTGTAATTTTTGTAATTTTTGTAATTTTTGTAATTTTTGTAATTTTTGTAATTTTTGTAATTTTTGTAATTTTTGTAATTTTTGTAATTTTTGTAATTTTTGTAATTTTTGTAATTTTTGTAATTTTTGTAATTTTTGTAATTTTTGTAATTTTTGTAATTTTTGTAATTTTTGTAATTTTTGTAATTTTTGTAATTTTTGTAATTTTTGTAATTTTTGTAATTTTTGTAATTTTTGTAATTTTTGTAATTTTTGTAATTTTTGTAATTTTTGTAATTTTTGTAATTTTTGTAATTTTTGTAATTTTTGTAATTTTTGTAATTTTTGTAATTTTTGTAATTTTTGTAATTTTTGTAATTTTTGTAATTTTTGTAATTTTTGTAATTTTTGTAATTTTTGTAATTTTTGTAATTTTTGTAATTTTTGTAATTTTTGTAATTTTTGTAATTTTTGTAATTTTTGTAATTTTTGTAATTTTTGTAATTTTTGTAATTTTTGTAATTTTTGTAATTTTTGTAATTTTTGTAATTTTTGTAATTTTTGTAATTTTTGTATTTTTTGTAATTTTTGTAATTTTTGTAATTTTTGTAATTTTTGTAATTTTTGTCATTTTTGTAATTTTTGTAATTTTTGTAATTTTTGTAATTTTTGTAATTTATGTAATTTTTGTAATTTTTGTAATTTTTGTAATTTTTGTAATTTTTGTAATTTTTGTAATTTTTGTAATTTTTGTAATTTTTGTAATTTTTGTAATATTTTTAATTTTTGTAATTTTTGTAATTTATGTATTTTTTGTAATTTTTGTAATTTTTGCCATTTTTGTCATTTTTGTCATTTTTGTCATTTTTGTCATTTTTGTCATTTTTGTCATTTTTGTCATTTTTGTCATTTTTGTCATTTTTGTCATTTTTGTCATTTTTGTCATTTTTGTCATTTTTGTCATTTTTGTCATTTTTGTCATTTTTGTCATTTTTGTCATTTTTGTCATTTTTGTCATTTTTGTCATTTTTGTCATTTTTGTCATTTTTGTCATTTTTGTCATTTTTGTCATTTTTGTCATTTTTGTCATTTTTGTCATTTTTGTCATTTTTGTCATTTTTGTCATTTTTGTCATTTTTGTCATTTTTGTCATTTTTGTCATTTTTGTCATTTTTGTCATTTTTGTCATTTTTGTCATTTTTGTCATTTTTGTCATTTTTGTCATTTTTGTCATTTTTGTCATTTTTGTCATTTTTGTCATTTTTGTCATTTTTGTCATTTTTGTCATTTTTGTCATTTTTGTCATTTTTGTCATTTTTGTCATTTTTGTCATTTTTGTCATTTTTGTCATTTTTGTCATTTTTGTCATTTTTGTCATTTTTGTCATTTTTGTCATTTTTGTCATTTTTGTCATTTTTGTCATTTTTGTCATTTTTGTCATTTTTGTCATTTTTGTCATTTTTGTCATTTTTGTCATTTTTGTCATTTTTGTCATTTTTGTCATTTTTGTCATTTTTGTCATTTTTGTCATTTTTGTCATTTTTGTCATTTTTGTCATTTTTGTCATTTTTGTCATTTTTGTCATTTTTGTCATTTTTGTCATTTTTGTATTTTTTGTAATTTTTTTAAGTTTTGTCATTTTTGTCGTTATTTAAAGTTTTGTCATTATTGTAATATTTGTCAATTTTGACATTTTTTTCATTTTTGTCATTTTTGTCATTTTCGTCAATTTTGTCATTTTTGACATTTTTGTCATTTTTTGTCATTTTTGTCATTTTTGTCATTTTTGTCATTTTTGTCATTTTTGTCATTTTTGTCATTTTTGTCATTTTTGTCATTTTTGTCATTTTTGTCATTTTTGTCATTTTTGTCATTTTTGTCATTTTTGTCATTTTTGTCATTTTTGTCATTTTTGTCATTTTTGTCATTTTTGTCATTTTTGTCATTTTTGTCATTTTTGTCATTTTTGTCATTTTTGTCATTTTTGTCATTTTTGTCATTTTCGTCATTTTTGTCATTTTTGTCATTTTTGTCATTTTTGTCATTTTTGTCATTTTTGTCATTTTTGTCATTTTTGTCATTTTTGTCATTTTTGCTATTTTTGTCATTTTTGTCATTTTTGTCATTTTTGTCATTTTTGTCATTTTCGTCATTTTTGTCATTTTTGTCATTTTTGTCATTTTTGTCATTTTTGTCATTTTTGTAATTTTTGTCATTTTGTCATTTTTGTCATTTTTGTCATTTTTGTCATTTTTGTCATTTTTGTCATTTTTGTCATTTTTGTCATTTTTGTCATTTTTGTCATTTTTGTCATTTTTGTCATTTTTGTCATTTTTGTCATTTTTGTCATTTTTGTCATTTTTGTCATTTTTGTCATTTTTGTCATTTTTGTCATTTTTGTCATTTTTGTCATTTTTGTCATTTTTGTCATTTTTGTCATTTTTGTCATTTTTGTCATTTTTGTCATTTTTGTCATTTTTGTCATTTTTGTCATTTTTGTCATTTTTGTCATTTGTCTTATATTTGTTCATTCAACTTTTCATTAAAGTTCAGGTATGGATGAGTGAAGAATTCCTGAGGAAACTGAAACAATTTTCTCCTTGGAATTGGTTACGCCCAGAGTTCAGAAAAGGTAGTAACTTCGATTTTCAAAAAAACCAAAAAAATTCTTAAAATTATATTTTCCTTCCAAAGTTGGTGCTACATTTTCTTTATTTTATCGTCGTAGACCCGTTCAGCAACTGGAAGTCAGCTTTGGGAATTCCCGAAAACAACTTCTGATCCGAAACTGGTCCAAAGCTAATCGGTTCATTTATTTTCTGATGTTCATTATTTGCATATAAATGTACCCTAAACTCGAACTAGAAAAAAATTGGAACCGGTTCAACAAAAGCAGTTGCTGTTCGTTCATGGACGTTCTAAATATCTTGCCAAGGATTTGTTATGCTGTTCGCAAGCAATATTATCGATTCATATGAAACATTTGAGTTGAGTGATATGTTTGAAGACCATCTCAGTTGTTCGTTTGTCGCTCACTAAAAGCCTTTCACTGTCCAGTCCCAGTTAGATAAGTTTGCTGCAATGAGTTGTTGGGGTTGAATAAATGTCGAAGTAAACAATACAATATACATTCATCAATACAAACCAATCAATCGCCGCAATGTCCACCACGCTCCGGTAAAAAATTTCCCCATTCTACCGCGTCGCACGGGCGTTATTATCGATTCAATTTGAAGCAAATATTTACTTCTGCTGTTGTGGTGGCGAAACCAACAGTAGATGTAGACATTATTGTTAGGCATCCAAAACATGGATAAACAAGGCCATTCCGATCAATTTGTGTTAAGGTACTATATAATGAGATCTGGATGGTTTCAAGAAGATTTGAAATCCTACCCCCTTTTAGAAATAACTAAATTTTCCCTTCAAATGGTTGCTTTTGACAAGCACGTGTGATAGATTCCCATTCAACCTCAATTCATAAAAAGGCTACATGAAAAAATCTTCAAAAACTTCTTCTTTTGCAAAATATGCTTCCAAAACGGCTAAATGAACCATAATGGACCCAATAAATTAATTAATATTTGCTTCTGACATCAACGCGCTAGAGCAATAAAATCTGGGTAAAACAAGCTTTCCGAAAATCTCAGCAGCTGAGAGGCTCCAGTCGTCTGCCTTCCTGCCAAAGTGCTCGTTGCCATCCAAATGTCCTCGGCCCTACAACACTTGCTGGGGAAAAATGTTTTTGACTTTGGGACCGGGAGATGAAAGTCAAGCTATAGCTCGTTTAACGGACCAAATCGAGCATGGCATTGAGCGCGCCCGACGCTCAGGGACGAATTCAGCAAACATTCGGAGTGACTGAATCCTCCAACCATCCGTGTAGGATTATCCTTCCACCCTGCTCTTCATCCACTTTACATCCACCTTTTCCTTCCACAAAATAAACGTATTTTTAGGGACGCTAGGCAATGTAGAACAAAATTTCATTATAATTTTTAAGTCATGTGTCAGTTTTTAAAAAGGCGTTAGTAATACATTGAATAAACCTCCATGAAACAATGATAAATTTCAATAAAACCAAATAGCTAAAAGTGTGTTACTTGGGTATTCGTCTCACCATTGTTCGCCTTACAGTTGAAATTACATCTTTAACAATATTATTCCAACTACCTATGCAATCAAATTTCAACCCGATCAGAAGAGAAAAACACGATTATATCAATATGAGATATTTTAGTATTCAATTTTTTCATAACAAAATGAGATATTAACTTAGTACTCGTGGGATGTTAAAATATCTCAAATTATAACAAAAGGTCCGTGCAAAAATAACTGAATTTATATCACCATTTGGTAGTATCCCTATCAAGATTATAACTCAATCAATCCTATTTGACCACCGAAAAGACAAAAATTTGAGTCATGCGTACAAGTTTTTATGTGATATTTGTTTTAAACTCGAGTATTTGTATGCAAAAGCTTGCATTGTATGCCTCTTCTGCCTTACACTCAAAACTTTACTCAAACTCAAACAATACATGATGTTACAAACTTGCACAACTCTTGAAAAGTTTGGGTACAGGAGATTCGAACTTCGACCAGCTGGTTGAGATACACGCACACAGAACCATACCCGATGCATTAACAGAAGAGCTTCAGTTTTCCAATAAGGGCTGTCCCAACGGTGTATGCAAAACACGGTTTTCGACCACGCTAAAACAGTCCGTCCGGCACCGGTGGCGTAAATTGCTGTTTTAGCACTGTTATCGATTTCAAAATGCCCAACAGTTATACGCCTTTGTTCCAAATTCATGCAAATTTGGAACAGGATTTCAAAATATACGACAGATCGATTTAGACGTTTCACACATTTTTGGGTAGCATTGGGTGTAATAATTGTTTCTTTTTGAGAAATTTTTTGAATGTTTTTTCCAGCCAAAGCCGGTCAATACGTAACACAAATTGAGAAAACATGTTAACAAAAAACCGTATCAAGTATAAAAAATTTATGTCACACTACACAGCAAAAAATTTCTTAAAGTATACGGAATCTAAAACAATCAAGCCTAGTCTAATTTTTTACAATTGTAAATCGAAGACGATGTAATTTTCAACTCCTTTTGATGTAATTTTAGTCTTTTTTCAAAAAGGGAATAGGGAAAAGGGAAATACATTGTTTTGTTATAATTTTACATTCCGTGATGTAAAGATCAAGCGGTCAATGAATTTTAACTCACAAACAGTGTAAAATTGTATGTTTGATTTAAAATAAAATGGAAATGTTTAACTTGTGTGGTGCAATGGAAACAATGCATAAACAAGTAAGAAAATTATTCGAAAACGAGCCGTAGGCGTAGCTCTAGCATTTCCAGAATCCTTCCATAGCTGGTAGGCTCATAAAAATGTCATTGAAAAAAGAATTCTGTTGAAATTCATCAGTTTCCTCTCCATTGCAGCAAAAACAGATTTTTGGCAGCGGCAGTGATTTTTCGGAGAAATTTTCGTCAGGCGAAGGTGACGCTGACCGAAAAATAATGGTGTTCTGGGACGAATCGAGGATCCTGGTTACGGTCATCTGTACAACATCATCGTGCTGGGAATCATCGGATGAAACAAAATTCCAGGCTGACGCTGTGCGTGATGGTGCATATTTTTTTAGGTTATTTTTGGAAATATAAGCGAAATTAAAATTTTAAAAGCAGCGTATTCATTCATCGACAACAGCAAAACCTGAATACTTAGCAGATTTCTAATACTTATTTACGATAATAAATGTACATCCCTGTGCATTTTTACACGACGGCTTTCGTCGTCCGATTTCGTGCATTGTTTTCGATCTTAATTTACACGCCTCAAAAATTACATTCTTGGAAAAAAATACATCGTGATAGAATTGTACATCAAAATCGATGTACCGTTTTCGTGCATCGTTTTCGGTCTAAAATTACACGAACTTTTCTAGCTGTGTATTCTTGACTTTATATTTTAATAAATAGCTTTTGGCCTCAACGAACTAGTGAGCCCAGTCAGCGTTTCTCGAGTTCAAACGTTATATGAATAAGAAAAGGAAAATAACAGAAGCATCCTAATGAAATTAACGCAAAACAACAATAAATTTTAAAAAAATTTAAAAAATTTGAATATCAGTGTTAACAATATTTATATTCTACACGAACAATATATCATATTTCACGGTTTTAATATAAAAACCGTGAAATATGATATATTTTTCGATAACATTGACTAAACTGACATGATTCTTAGAAAAAAACCTTCCATTTCTGGCTAAAAAAGCCGTATGCTACATTACAAGCTACTGATAATCATGAAAATTTTACTTAAGAATTCTTAAAAGAAGCATGTTTGCCAATCTGTTTAGTTTGCCCAAACAAAAGCACAAATATGTTTAATGAATTTTTACCTATAAACAAGAACTGGTAAACTAAATTAATATTTGGAATCAGCAACCAAAATGAGTCAATTTTTAAAAGAAAAATGTTTTTTTTTGTTTCAACTAAGCTTTTTTCTCGCTGCGTATAGTCATTTTGGCTTTTTAAGCTTCGTTCAATCATAGATAAAAATCGGTTTCAACTGGTTTCTGCCAACTGGTAGTTGTTCAATGAGCCAATGTTTTGGTCGAAACTAGTCAGCTCGTTGTCAATGAAGCAAGTTGAAACTAGTCAAAATGGTCAAAACCGATCCAGCTCGACAGGGGCTTTCGTTACGGCCTGGAAGAAATCGGTCGAAGTCAATTGGAAAAAGAAAAGTATTCAATCGTCAATCCATTTCTACTTGTTTCGAACAAACTTCATTAAAAAGACTTTAAGTTAATGAAATCCTGGTAGAATAATGACGGTCTAAAACTCAAAACTTAGCATTTTTTCAATTAAAATGAGTTTTTTCTTCTCAATTATTGAGTGTCTGCAATAAAAGTGTACCCGTTTTAAATTTGCTATCACACCGGTGGGGAGCGCGTGTTTTAGCCAATTCCAAAATTTAAAATTGTGCTAAAACTGGTATACCTAAAACCAATATTTAGACCTGAACCGTTGCAATTTACGCTACCGGTGCCAGACGGACTGTTTTAGCGTGGTCGAAAACTGTGTTTTACATACACCGTTGGGACCAGCCTTAGGCTGGGCTTCGAACGTTCAAGGTACAAAAGGCCCCTAATCGCGACGAGAAGCAGAACAAGTCCACCAAAACGCGTGCCAGGAGGTTGTACCTCAACGTGCTGACGAAAGTTGAATGCTGCATCATGGACGACGAAACATATGTGAAGGCCGCCTTCAACTAGATCCCCGGCCATCTGTTTTTCACGGCCAAGGATAAGTTCAACGTTCCGGAGCGTGTCCGCACACAGAAGATGTTCAAATTTAAAATGAAGTTTAATAGTTATTTTTCAATCCCTGAAAATTTGATGGCAATCGGATGAAAACTCGAATTTCGCGAATCAATTTTGTGTGTGGCAATTTCATCGTGGAGCTTTCGAAGCAGGCAAACTGAAGCAGGAAAAATAACTTTTTTTTAGATTTTGATATCAATGCTATGTATATCTGAGAAGGATAATAGTATCTCATTTAAAAGGGATTTGAGCAGTAATTTTGATATGCTCTCCTGATCGGGAATCCTTAAAACGGTTCGAACAGTTTCTTGGTACTAAATCATTGCTAAGGAAATTTATAGTTACACTTATTGAAACTAGTTTTATAGTGAAGGGATATTAGAGGGACGTCAGACGAAAGTAATTAGAAATGTTTTTTGAGTTGTTTAACATAAATTTTAAACACACCGTTTGTAAAATCGACTTGAAGTTAGATAAATGCTCAGTTGCTTTCCTATTCGAACGGTAGTATTTTCACATATTCTTATAAAAAATCCAAAATAGCGTCGAATTTGAAATAGTGTTTTCTTAGAAGCTGCATTGATTATTCAGTATTTCAAAGTTCCATTCTGATTGACAGCAAAAACACGGAACATAATAAAAAGGTAAAATTTACCGAGATAAAAAGGCGAATGCTTATGAAATCCAAAAAGGTTTACTCTTACCTCACCGAGGTGAAACTCACCTCACAACAAGGAAAAGTTTACCTGAATCAAGCAGACAAAAAAGAAAGAATTCACCTAGAAAAACGAGAAATCCAAAAAAAAGGTACTTTCTGCCTTTTTGGTGTAATGCTTACCCCGTAGCGAGGAGAAGTTGACCTGTTTTGCGCTGAACAAAACGGTACATTTTGCCTCTAAATAAAGGTAAGTA
The DNA here is from genome assembly GCF_029784155.1 of Uranotaenia lowii. Taxonomy (NCBI): domain Eukaryota; kingdom Metazoa; phylum Arthropoda; class Insecta; order Diptera; family Culicidae; genus Uranotaenia; species Uranotaenia lowii. Next base: position 213,044,398 of record NC_073692.1, on the reverse strand, counting down.
TTTTCCGAACCGGTATATTCAGGATAAGTTGTTTTTTCATTCAGGAATAAGTTTTGTTTCGATAGCAATGCGTGAAAAAAAGGAACAAAAAGGTAAATTTAGCATTAGATTTCGTTTCGTTGTGCTAGTTTTCATCATCAAACCACAAGGAACATACAGACAAGCTGGAAAAAATAATCTTCAAAAAGTGTGTAAAATTTCTGTTGAAACTCACGGTTTCCTCCGGAACAACAGTAGCACAGCAGCAAGCAGCAAACTTCTGCTGCCACGGGCAGAACCAAAACGTTGTTTGTTTTGGTTCCTATTGCTATGTTCAATTCGCGATCGAGAACAACTGATTAATGATTGCTGATGATGATAAACGCGGTACAAATGTTAACATCATCACACGGTTAAGCAAGAATACTCAAATTGGGTTCGTGGTAACACAACAGTGTTTCTGGGTAAGAATATCAAAGTACTCATTGAGAAATGAGTACTTTCCGGGTTAGGGAATATGAAGTGGAAAGTGACAATTAGCTATCGCTAATTAATAGATATAGTTGTATTCTACTGAACTCACATACGAAACATGAATAAAGATAACTCTATTCCACCACTGAAACCTGCTGACATCCAAAAAATACGTTGAAAATTGACTTCAAACAAACTACAAATCAAATTTTCAAGTGTCCAGGCGTAATCGATTATGAAATCATTAATACGTAGTTAAACTATTGCCGCTCTAGAGTAGACGGGTTCAATTTATTGCTAGATAAATGCGATAGTTACTTTTGACTGGACAGAATTTCACTTCCTTTATTTTATACGGCTTTCACTTATTGACTTTTTCGGGGAGTTAAACAAGTTTAATTTTTAATTTACGTAACGTTTCGGGTTACTTTTCTTCACCCATCATCAGATGTTCGCTAGAGTAACCCGAATGTCTCGTAAATTTAAAAATAAAAAAAAAAAACAGTTCTTTCACTCACCGAAAAAAAATCAATAAGTAAAACCGTATAAGAAGTACCGGTAAAAAACTTTTATTCATTCCTATATTTTTGCACTACTTAGGCAGTCGAAATAACAAACAACTTTTGCACTTCTTGAACGGTTATCGTCAAAGGACGAATCGGCTGTATCCACTCAATTAGGAACCATACCCATCTGAACGGATTCTAGACATCTCAAAGCGGGTTACTTTCAAGTATCACTTTTGCATCCCATTGTCCATAATTTAATACTTCTAGCTAGCTTGACGGAAATAGAGATTAATTTTTAAGATATTTTTCCATTATGTTACTGGACGAAAGTGTTACAAAACATTAACAGCAATTTACTTGAACATTTCAAACAGTTCATACGATCTGTTCAAAACTGACCAAAATTTTAGTTTTTTTTTCTCAGTTTGGTTTTGACAGTTCTCTTTGGTGTGTTTGGAGTCATCTGATGGCCCAGCCAAAACAAAAAAATTGGTTCAAAACGATCGTTGGAAATTTTACACAAATTTCGTGGGCTAGCTTGTACGTCTGTTTTCTGTGAATAAAACTATTTAAAACATTGGTCTACTGAGCTACAAAATGTTTAATTCCGGAACAGCCAATATTATCCCCCATTGCTTTCTGAATTGCTTTCTGAAAAAATACGACTTCTACTAACAATTTTTCATTACGAATTTGATATATGAAAATTATTTGTACAAGGTTCTTGAATTCTAGAGTTTTTTTTTTGTTATTATAATTTTCAAACAAGCAGAGTGGAGAATTGTTATCAAAACTTACTCCATGGCAAAATATTTGCCTTCGCTCACTTTTTAGGTTGCTTGGCGCCAAATTGACTTTATTTGTCCACATGGGACGAAGAGACTTATGGAAAGCTGCCGGAGAGTTTTATGTCGCCACTTTTCGTGGCTCCTAGCATACACCCACCCATCCTTCTTCTCGATTGCTTGGCGACGATTTCCAGGACGAAGACGAAGATGTCGACGGGGGTTGCTCGTAAAGAATTTTTCCAACTGGCATAACTTTGGAAAAAGGCTAATCGACAAATAAACAGCCGTGTTGATAAGTTCATTATGCTTGCACAATTAAAACGATCCAGTGGAATAGAAATTTTAACGATTATTATAAATTCCTATTTTTGAATCAGGGTTATGCCATGTCGGTATATCAAGGCAGTTTTTCATTTCACCACAAAAATCAAGACAAAAATTTGATCCCTGAAAGCGTAAATTTTCTCCCAGAATGATGCGATCTGTATACGTTTTTCTTTTTCTCTCACAACTGATTGTTGGCTGACGAAAAAAATGTATTCTATGTTATTCGACATACAGAGCTAGAAGCACAAAAACAAGCGAAATCAACCACCTAAAGTCGCGTTTGAAGAGATTATCTCCAATAGCAAGTAAAAAAAACAAACTGTAAAAATGTGAAAATGTAAGCAGTTCGAGATGCTGTCAACTTTTTGGAACGGACTCCCAACTAGTCGATGAAGGTTCCATCAGAGGATGGAATAAAGAAAAAAAACATCGTTACCCTTTTTCTGGGGGAAATGTTGAGAGCCATAAAGACGTATGATGATGTCGAATTTGAATTGAACAGGATTCTTTCACGTGTCGGTCGAGAGTGAGAGTATATCCCCAAAAATTGGCCCTGGAAATGTTCGGCAAGGTGCCTGGCTGTCTGGCTGGTGTCGAGTCTTTGACCTTGACAGTTGCTGCAGCCATCAAGGGTGGGAAAATTTTTGATATTCAAGGCTTCCAGTAAAGCACTCAGGTGTTTTTTTACCTTCCGCAGCTCTGCGGCAAATTTTGAAACGTGGAAAAGGAGCTGATTGTTTGAAAAGAACTCAGTATTAGAATCACACGAAAAAAGCCGTATATTAAATTTCATTTTTATGTATGTTAATGTGTATGTGTATGTTCATTGGAGACATTTGGAGACTCAATCATACCATTATCTAACATATTTATAATTGAATTCATCACATCACATCAATCGCACGATAATTTATATTGTTGAGAAAAAAAATGGTAAATATAGTTGAATCTGTTATGCATTTATAGTTGAATTCACCAACTTCAACCAACAGTTTATTTGTCCTTCGTGTAGATTTTAGAATCAAAATTGCAGTGTTCGGCACAAAAACGCTAATCCGCTAATCGCTAGTTAGTCCGATAACTTTTTGTTAGCGGTTTAATTTTGCCGCTAAATTTGGATTGAGCTAGCGAATTAAAAAGTTCCGCTATTTTTTGGTTCCGCTAAATGAAGAACGCTAACTTCTATTTACTTGTTTCAAATTCACAAATTATTACTGATAGAAGTAGACTTTTTGTTATTTGACAAGTAAAGGAGACATCGGGCATCATTCTTACACCATTACGCGCTCCAAGTGAAAATGGTCACTTCGAATAATCTCAGGGCAAAATTTTTTTTTTCTCTACATTCTTTTCTCAACATTCTCAGACAAACAATTCAATAAATATTGTTAAACTATTTCAAACATCATTTATATAATTCAAAGCTAGAAAGTCGATTTTTAGATACTTTTTTTTGCTTGCAAAAGTAAAGTAAACGGCCTACTTGATCAATATTTTAAATGACTTTAGCATGATCGTCCACATGCGGTGATTTGTTGAAATGTGCTTTTTAGGTTAATCGATGGATTTTCAAAAGCTTTTCCAAATTTCTAAGTTTTTTTAAATCTCACATTACTATCTCACACGACAAGCCTCGAATAATAAATGCTGGAAAAATCCGCTTTTTACAACTTGTTTTAAGTGGATGAGATATTTACTTTTCACAAAGCAGTTTTTACAAGTATTTCAAATTAGGTAAAGTAATAGTAAGATGGTATTACCATAGTATGAATTTGCATTTTTATTTCATTTAGTTTTTTTAGATACACGTTTGGAAATGCTCCTTTCATGAGAATTTTGCATGACTATTTTGAAAGTTTGAAAAAAAGTGAAACCTGGTTAAAGATTTTTCAACTGACTGGGCACAATAAACAATCTGCACTATGTTTGTAAAGTATTTGAGCAAACGAATTGAGATACAACATGCAACCATAATCCATGCTGTTGCCATCCTGTTTACGTTATTGTTTATCAACAGTTTGCGACTAGCGATTAGCGCTTTAAGCTTAAAGCGATAACTTTTTCCGCTCATTTAGCGGTTTTAATTAGCGATCGCTAAATTTGAATGAGTTAGCGATTTAATTAGCGCCGCTAATTTTTCAATTAGCGATGCCGAGCACTGCAAAATTGAAAAAACGAAATCCAAACAAAATCAATAAGAAACAACATCAAAATATACAAAAAAATAAAGATAATATTTGATTCCAGTTTTAAGTTAAATTCAGTCTTTCTGAAACCCAAAACCAAAACAAAAACAATCTCAAGAATGCGAGAGCTATTTTTGCGTTGCCACCTGGCGTTTAGAAGTACCGAACTAGATCAAACCAGCCAATCAACCAACCATGCCTTGCACACATCCGACAAAAGGGGATCGTAAATTTCTCTCAACCGGTAGCTAATCAGTCCACAAATTAGCAGCAGCAGTTGGTAAGTTGCTAGAAGAGGGAGTCTCGTGAATTAGTTTACCGTACCGGTTAGCTGATTTTATATTATACCTTCTATTTACCAGGTATTGGGTGTGGGTAGCTATATTTGTACAACACTAGGCTCTTGTATCAGTAAACGATTCGATTAAGCATTTGTTTACACTTCAATTTGCTTCGATTTGCAGTTGTAGGATTATTGCCACTTTTGATGCTCTGTTTTAGCAAATATAAACCTAATAATACCTTCGGTAAACAGGAAACCCACGCTTTGATCTATTTGTAAACCGTTTTGGTAGTTGTTTTATTTTTAACCTTCTTTTGCGGTTTAAAAACAAGGACAATTAGCTGGTTAGGGTCATATTTAGGGGAGAATGAGGATACTTGATCCCTGGGGATACTTGATTCCATAGCTATATCTCGAAACTGGAATGTCTTACAAAGATCAAATGTTCTAGAAAAATGTGCCAAAATGAGCAAAATAACAATGCTTGTAGTTTAAAAAATTTAAAAAACTAATTGTTTGAGTAATTGAACTTTGTTTGAAAAATTTCACAAAATGTAACTTGAAGATCTTTTTTCATCATTTTAAAATGTTCCTTACATGGGAAAATTATGTAAAAAATATTTGTTCCAATGTATCAATCGTTCGAGCGTAAAATGAACTTCATCATGCCATATTTTCAAAGCAATGGAAAACTCTCAACTTTTTTCAGAAAAAGTTTTCTAAAATGTTGATTATGGGTACAATTGATCCCCTAGAGTTGGGTACAATTGATCCCCCTTCCAAACGGCATATTCTTCTTCTGAACTGATCGTTATGAATGCTGATTACGAAATTACTTATATTTATCCAAAAACTAATATTTATCAAACAATTGTCTGAAGAAAAGAGCGAAAATAATAAATTTTCTTTTAATTATTAAAAATAGCGCCTTTGAGTATGCAATATAATTAGCGTTGAGACAAAGTTATAGAATTTTCTTGTTATGTCTGCTATAAATTGTGAAATGAGAACAAACATAACCAAAATAGTCAATTAACATTCTATCTTGGGGTTTTGTTTGATTTTTATACAAGGATTAGGGCTTCCTGAATAAAATATCAAGTCTCCTTCAATAGAGGATCAAGTCTCCCCTAACTTCAGAAAAATCGCAATTTTTTTACTCCCACGGAAATGCTTCTAGTTCATCAACGGGTTCAAGTATCGTTCTAATTTTTGGAGCATAGAAACTTGAAGTTACAAGCTGTCAGAAAATGTCAAAGACGACGAGTTGCTAAATTATTCCAAAAAGATATGATGGAAATAAGAAAAGGGGATCAAGTATCCCCACTCTCCCCTATAGACCCGGATTACTATGTTGGCTGTATCTTCAAAAATACTGAATCGATGCTCTCAAATGTTACCATTTTGGAATCGTCTACAAGTTCAAATTTATCATAATTTTGGTGGCGTCTGAAAATTGAGCTAAAATTGCCAAAAAAGAGGGCGTTTTTTGAACAAAAATCATGACCATCCCGGTTCGAATAACGAAAATTCACTATATCAGCAAAATCTTAGCTGATTAAAAGATTCATTTAAAGTAAAAAAAAAGGTATCAAACGCCATATTATGGTGATTTTTTATCACATAAAGACGGGCGAAGGACCTGTCCCTGTCCCCCCTCCCCCAATTGGAAATTCAAAATCAGCTAGAAATAATAAAATGCCAATCATGCAAAACAAATAAGCACATTGATTTCTGAAACCATTTCTTTTTCATGTAGGTATGACCATCACACATGCTCTTAAAAATAATGAGTTTTAATGATACGGTTCAAAATCAATGTTTTAAAATAATGCGTTTTCCTGTTAGTCATTTATAAAGTATTTATTAAAGCCGTTTTTTTTTGGAATATTTGTACAATATTACTGGGTCCTGGAAAGGACAAAATGTAGAAACAATGTTTTTCTTATCAAAAATTTAGATAAATCTATAGGCTGAAAGAACACAGGGTTGAAATACAAAAAACAACTAGTGAAAAATATTACAAAAAGTTAAAAAGTTTTACTTAAAAAATCAGTATTTAGAAAAAACCAATTCAAAATTCGATGATAAATTAAACAAAATAAGAAAATGGAAAAGCTAAGTTTTCTAAAAATTTAGAAGGAAATTTTTCAATAAAAATAACTTAAAGTTTTAAAATCTTATTTAAATTTAATCCTTTTACTCATGAAAACAGCATTTTGGAGCCTATGTTTAAAAAAGTAGGTAGATTTTTGCGCCTTGACTCTAATCTTTTGTCAAATATTGTCTGTCACCTCTAGTTTTGGAGTTTTGGTGATATGATGTTTATGAGTTTAAAATGAAGTTGAGTTTAGTTTTGAGTGAAATCAATCATTGAAAACTGTTGAACTAACAAATCTAAATGAAAAAAGTTGAGAAGTATTATCACTAGTATTACTAACAACAAAGTAATGGAAAAGAGATTCTCTGTCATTCAACAAATTTAAAAAAGAAATCCTGCAAAACAATTTGATGTTAGCTTTTAAAGATATCTAAAATTTAATTTGGTTTGAAACTTTTAAAAAACGTTAAAATTTCCGTATTTTACAAAATGGGGTAAAGGAAACAAAAAGAATTTCTTTATAACTTTTTTCACAGAAGTTGAAAGTACTTGCGCTCTTGAGGAAATTTGATAATTAGTTTAAAACCTTTATTTTAATTTTTTTTAGGGTTTTTTGAAAAAAATGCTTAAATTTCTTAAATTAGTTCAAAAAAGTTATTTCAAAATAAAAGCTGATGAAAAGAAAAACAAATTGAATATTTTTATTCAGGGCACTTAAATTAATAACTTCTTAAATTCTTTGCACCATGGAAAAATGTGAATTTAGCTGCCTTGTGTTATTTATCAAAACCCTTTTGGTTGAATCCTCCCTCCCCCCCCCCCCCTAAATTTCTCAAATCCTGTAGGAGGGAATAAATAACGTTTAAGGTATTTTATTGAAAAATTTGATAGATTCTCCGATAAAAAGGAAAATTGAAATTGTAGAAATTGGGAACTGTATCACATTTTGTATCCGAGATTTTTTTTTCAAATTTCTTATTTAAAATAACTCCATTTTTTATTATTTTGTAAAATGTTGATTGTTTGCAAGTTTTTTTTGTATGCTAATTTTTGTACAATTTATTCCCATTTATTTAAAATTTGAAACCCTAATATGAAATTTTAATAATTTTAGACTATTTTCTAGTCAAATCACAAAAGTTAAAACTTTGTCTTCTAAATTTTTATCCAGAGCTGTACAGCTGTTAATGCATAGCTAAAAATAAACGAAAATATAATCACGTAGAGAAAGAGACCTTTTTCAAAAATCGTGTTGACTTATCGATGTATTAAAGCTGTATAAAGAGAAAACGATTTAAAACAGGAAAGTTTAATATTGTAAAAAAACAACTAATATGATAAAAAATAGTGACGATTTAAGAAAAATCATCCATCAGCACATAAGTTTGAATGGGAAAAATGTTAGCTGAAATAGAAAATCGTGTCAACAATGCAAAAAAATCACTCTGATTTTTTTATTTTGCAAAAGTTATCTTGAATATTTTCCGTCGTAAGAACTGACAAGTAGATATCTATAGAATCTTTAAAGTAGATTTTTTTTTCAAATTTGGTTGAAAATTTTTAAATTTTCAGATAACATAAAATAAAGCAATTAAAGAGCGACGAATAAAGTTGTCTGAAATAACTCCTTCACAAAACATGTTTCTTTTTCAATATAAAAAATCATAAACTTAAAAACTTTGCAGGACAGAAGTCTTTGGGCAAGAATTCTTTCCTCCAAGGATGTGAAAATGTTCTAATGTAGTTTAAGCCTGAGTTGATTTTAAGCCGAATTTTATTCGGTTTTGAACTTTCAAAAATTTTGATGAAAATATTGCTATGCTTTTGAAAGCGCTTTTTTATTGTCACCTTTAGTTGAACCCAAAAACTTCTTCTATTCTAAGTTGGAAAGGTTTTTCATATTGGTGGGTACATTTTCAAAAAATGACAATTTTACCGGTTTTGTGCTGAAATTCTAAGTTTTTTACGGTTTCTTGGTAAGAGAATGACATTCCAATTTTTTTCCGAAATTCATGCATGTTTATGAAATGCGGGATACTTCACGTTATCCAAATTTGTGTCCATCTAGATCAACCTGATAATGTTTTTTTTTCTTTATCTTAGTATCACAGCCATTTCGCAGTGTTCCATTTGTAACTATCTTGGCAATGAGCTAACGTTATCGGAAAATTGTGTCCTTAATGCATAGGATGCTTTCCGTTACCTGAAAATCTGTTCTCAAATTCCAATATCAAGTCCGAAAATCAGCGTATTTAATTTGATGTTAGCGGGTCAAATGTAGCACGCGAAGGTATAATTCGGGTCATATTGACCCTAACCTAAGGTTGCCAGAATCTGTTCAGCACCTATACGGGCCGGATAAATCCTGGCAATTTTATCTTAAAACCTGGTAAAATCCGGGCATTTGTTTTCGAAATTTTCGACAAAAAAACCGGGCAATATCCGGGCAAATTTTTTAAAACCTAGTAACTAATCAACAAAAATCAAGAAAAAAAAACTTGAATTATTTTTTTTTATCAAAACATATCAGTTATTCAATATCGTATTTTAGGCTTCCAAAATATCTTTAAAGAATATTTCTATTAAAATTGCTCAGAAAATTTCGATCTGAACGCATAAATAAAACAAAAAGGGCAAAAGAATTGGTTTTTTCAGTTGTTTTGGCAAATAATGTGAATAAATCCGGGCAAAATCCTGGCTGTTTTCCGGGCCGGACCGGACTTTTCCCAAATTTTGTATTCAATATCCGGGATAAAACCGGGCAATTTGGCAATTTTCCCCTAACCGCAAAGGAAAGTTGAATATATTGATTAACCAATCGATGATTGAATGAACTATACATAGGTCATGGGTTTGTAATGTAGTTGTTTTTGTTATTATGATTTTATGTAACGATTTACATATTTACTGAAGCTTACCTCAGTGGGTTAATTCGTCACGTGTTCTGAAAAAAGAGAAGAAAAGAAAAATTAGAGAAATTGATCATTTATTCATATTCCAATTGTTGTGATGTATTTAATAGGATGTTATCATAGAAATTATAGCATAAAACATTGGGTAGGTTTGCTCTATTAAATGGAATATAATTTTATCAATTCGATCTGCTTCATAAGATCTGTATTCTGCTCTCCTGTTTTCACTGTAGAATTAATAATAGAGGTTAGTTTCAATGATAAAAGGCATGAATTTTTCTTTGGTTAACCTAGGGTTGCCATCCGTCCCGCAAAAGCGAGACATGTTCCGCTTTTTTCGAAAATGTACCGCCCGTCCAGCTTTTTACTTGGAATGGCCCGTTTTTTTTCAACTGAGTTATCATATAAAAATTAAAGTTTTCCTGATTTAGTTCCATTTTATTGCTATATCCAAAGTTTACAACAAGACATAGGATGCCTGCTTATTCTTTGATTTATTATGGAATGAAAAATTATTTTGATGTAATGCTGCGGCTCTTTAGTTCACTGCGCTCATATGATATTTTTTATAAGCATCAGCATAGAGATCAAGATTTAATTTTTTTTTTTTTTTTGTTTCGATTATAGTCGTTTTACCATCTTTATGGCATTCGCGACTCTATCAACGTTGCAGTTGGCGGATCGTTATTGAAAAACTCATCCGGTACAACTGTGTTCGATGTTTACTCTTGGGCTCGAACTCACGGACATCGGCTCAGGAGGCAACAGACTTGCCAACTGAGCTAAAGATTTAATTTATCACTACCCGTAAATGCAAAGAATAACTGTTGTTTTGAAACAACAAAACTTTAATCAAATTATCTATTTCCAAAACGTGTGTATATATTTGAATCAATCGAACACAAACACAGAATCATTTGCAAAAAGTAGTTCTTAAACAGCCTCTGTTTTATTATCTAACGACGAAACTTTCATCAAATTTTATACTTTAAGCACTCGCTATCGCTTTTTTGCCCTCTATGGAAAATTTTCAGTTGAATTAGCAAAAAGCGTATTAGAATTAATCAACCATTTCGAAAAATTGGAAGGTCCAATCTGGTTGCCAGAAATCCAGGAAAATGGTCCGGTTTTTTCCAGGATTATTCACAGCATATTGGATTGTTTTAGCATATTGGATTTGCACACAACTTTTTTAAATTGTGAGACAAGATTTGAACGCCACTGATGTGCATTGGTAAAAAACATTTTTCGTGTGTTTAGTTTTCAGCTTTTCTCTGGTCTTTTTTTGCAAAGTACCTAAATTTTGGTTGGATTTGCCCGGATATTACCCGGTTTGAGTTTAAAATTTAGAAACCAGCCAATATTTACTAAAAGCACATCAATTTTAAACGAAGTTTCAGTAACGGACATAATTTTTTTACATTTTCGATTAAGAGTTTGTCACTGTTGATTCATTTTTATCAATTATTGTTCTGAAACTAATCCTTGAAATGATTTTGCCAGTTAAAATGTGCAGATGCTTTATTTTTTGTCACGAATTTTTTATGAAGGCTTCAAAATCTTATTATTACAGATTTATACTGGTCAAGCAGCAACAGCTTCAGCAAGCATTGATGAATAATATGCAATAATGTATCGAATTTCATTTTTCATTCAATTGGACGCACAATATTGAAAAATGACATGATATGAAGAATGAGATTTTTTATTTTTTAGATGCATAAAATTCTGAAGACACGTTCGCTTAATGTTATGAATTTTGAAGATTAAAATTTTGAAAAAAAAATAAATTTAAATTAAAATTTAAATTTAAATTAAAATTAAAAGTTTTTGAAGATTAAAATTTTCGACTACATAGATTTTTGTTGAATTTAACCTCATACTTCTGGATTTTGGAATAGTTTAGCTAAATCTGGAGAATGTCTTAAAAAAGCTTGATAATTATTAGAAAAATTTGTTTCCCTATACATTGTTAATTTAATTTTTTCTTCTTTGCCGGAGAAATTAAAAATATTCCGCTTTTGTAAATATGTGCAAATCTTTCACTTTAACACCATGTAAAGTATTCCTTCAAGCTTAATATGGATTTAAAACTTTCTTGACTCGATATTTGTCAACGTTTTAAAATTGATATACAATCAAACCATGTTAGAAGAGATGACGATCCAGAAGAAAATCAATGTAATTGATGGTAATCAGAAACAGACTTTAAACGAAAATCTAAGAGTTAGAAAAAGAAAACTCTAATGGGTTAAAAGTTATTTTCGTTAACCTCATGCTAATTTTTTTTTTAAATTAAAAACAAATACAATTAATCTTTAATGTGACTCTTTCAAGCTCTGAAGTTTTGAAAATTGAAGTTTTTGGCTTTTCCGACCACTGCCCTAGAGTCATTGTATACTTAAAGGCGCAATTCTCGTGTTTACGTTTCTAAATTTTTTTTATTAAAATTCACAATATTTGAATTTATACACAAGTACTTTTTTTATTTATTTTTTATTTCATAAATCAAAAACTGTGCTACTGAGATTTATTTGTATATCATTTTTCGGATTGAGCGCACCCAATTTCACTTTAACCTTCCTAGGCCGTTCGGGTCAATATGACCCGAAGCGAACTTTAAAATCGTCATAACTCTTTTGAAAAAAATTGGAAAAATATGAAATTTGGAACATATTACTAAAACCACGAGATACATAACCTGTAGAAAAAGCAACTTCCTGTAACCACCGGAAATAACACAACTGACAAGCCGAAAAAAAAGTTACACATAAGCCGTTCGGGTCAATATGACCCGAGAGTTTGCGCGCGTTCCCCTGATGATCTATGTTAACCGATTTTCATGATTTTACATTCATTAGTTTGGGAATTTATTCTTGTTTCTGAATCTATTAAATTTCAGTTGATGTAGCTTATCCGAACGTTTGGATTCTGATCCGAATGGAAGAAACCCCCGAAAATAATGTCATCTCAGAATTCCCATATCTTCTAATTGCTTTGACGTATTGAAATTATTTTATAAGTTTTGAAATTGTGAAAAATAAATCTTTTTAAACATATAGAAAAATTGAAGGTCATATGGAATTTTTAGTCGCTAGCGTGGAATTTCTGATAAAAGCTTCTTTTTTTTTAACTTTTGCTTTGCAGTGTTGTATCTCATTCTCAACTGAACCGACTTCCAAAATTCAAATTTTAGTTTTATTTTGATAACATGATCATCATTTTCACTGAATACACATAGTATCTCAAATATTACTGTTATTCGTAATACGAGAATGAAAACAAGAAAAAGATCGTAGTTTTAGTTGGTTGTGATTGTTTTGAATATAACAATATCCACGCGCTTCCGAAATAATTTAAATTAAGTGCCGTTGTGAAACCACACTATGCAATAAAGATAAAATAAATTATGATCTAGGTCTTTGTAACTTTGAAAAGCTGAAAAACAATCAAAATGATGAAGACAATGACTTAGCTATGAATTACGTAAAAATATTCATAAGTATCAGCACAAACCACCCTACATAACCATGCGGGCGATTCCTTCAGTCTGCTATAGGAAGGCAGATTTCGAGAGCCCGACCGGGAGAGCAATCGATTTTGTTCGATCTAAGTTCTCCCGGGGGGGTTGTGCTAGCTTGCTACAAACGTTTGAAAAACTGGTAGCATTCCGATATCTTTTAGTAAATTCGGAAAACGTTGCTACAAATTTTTGAAAAACAACTTAAAAAGCATATCAATCGATTGTAGAGATTAAAATCTATCATTGGGTATATAAAAAGTGGGCAGGTTTCATGAAAAAAAATTTTAAGAAATCACGATAACAAAATGAGAAATGTGCGCATCATAACAGGCGGCTTCGAAAATCACGATTTTTTTCTTGTTCTCATTCTCGTATTACGAATAACAGTAATATTTGAGATACTATGTGTATTCAGTGAAAATGATAGAGTAAGGTGGGGTAAAAGTACGAGTCGGGTAAAAGTACGTTTTGGGATTATCACAAACCGAGAACAGTAAAATTCAAAACTCTGGCGTGGATTGATAGTGATTTGAACTGCCAACAACCAGCCATAATTTTTTTTCGTAGAAGTTGAAAATACCCCAAAAAATGAGGTAAAGTAGATTTTTTGCTTAAATGATGTAATATTTCAAAAAACGGCAAACATGTTTATGTAATCAAAAGTCTGGCTTTCAATGCAAGTTTCAATGTGTCTTTTTAGTTGTTTTCAATCACTATCAAATGCCGACGAAAGAATTTAATTACTATTTCTCTATTTATCACTATAAACTGTGAATCATAATAAACCTTGAAGGGGCAAAAGTACGAACTGCAAATGGGGCAAAAGTACGAAGGGTCTACTAAAGTAAATCTGAACGGAAAATTTAAACTTCTTTTTTAAATGCTCTGGAAACATCAGCGCATATTTTTGTTTCTTCAAGACTTGCTCGCGCGAAAAATTGCTCAAATACGATGAGAACTGTATTTTGAAAACCTGCTGAATATGGACAGTTAGTGGAGAACTCCAAATTCGCACAGGTTATTTTCCCATGTATAGGATTTGTATCTGAAGCGAACAAAGATGCTACTGCTGTAAGCAGAGATTAATACAAAATAATTTTCCTGTTGACTTCATGCAGAATTGTGGAATTTTGAATGGTCGTACTTTTACCCCACATCATTCGAACTTTTGCCCCAGAGGTGGGGTAAGAGTACGTTTCGATAGCAGTTAGACATTTTCACTACTGCTATCAAATGCGTCGACCGATTATCTTCGTAATTTTGTAGAAGAGAGATAAAAGTCTAAAGAATCAAATGCTGTTCTTGTTTTTTTGGAAAACAATGGGCAAAATTTTCTAAAAATAGGATAGCACTAAGGTCGTACTTTTACCCCACCATACTCTAATCATGTAATCAAAATAAAACTAAAATTTGAATTTTGAAAATCGGTTCAATTAGGAATGAGGTCAGTTCCCTCTTAGCCTTCGTCGATGTCGGACGTGTTCCACTCTCGATCATCGATCAAAAGGCAGCGAATTTTTTTTTCGATAAAGTGTTGTGCAGCGCGCGGTGATGAGCCCATCACCGGGTGACCATCCAAACCGGACCATTCCGGAATGGATGGATCCCCAAAATTTGCACGGTCGGTTATATTACCTAACGCTTCAAGGTAAAGCTAAAGAACTTCCAAAAAACCCGTTCTTGATTGGACGTTCCATCGAGAACTTTGCGGGTAAAATTGAGGGCGCCTTTTACGAAAAATCTCGAAAATGGTACGTGCTCAAGATAAGGAACAAGGACCAAGGAAGAAAGCTGACAACATTATCAACTCTACTGGATGGTACACCGATTGTCATAGGTCGTCATCCTAGTTTAAACCAGCGGAAATTAGTGGTCACCTGTCGAGAAGTTGATGGAATGGATGACAAACTTTTGTTGGAAGAACTAGCGCCTCAAAAAATAATCGATGTTCGCCGCATAACCAAAAAAACCCCAGCAGGAATCATAGGTACATCAACGCTAATTCTTACAATCAACAGCACCATCATTCCGGAATTTATAAATTTCGGTCTCCTTCGAGTTCGCACGCGCATTTACTATTCGCAGCCTCTGTTATGCCGACAATGCTTGCAGTACGGCCACCCTAAAAGCCGTTGCAAGAATCAGTTGGCTTGCAAAAATTGTTCTGAAACTCACGAAAGTGCTAACTGCCGTGTCGAACCCTTTTGTGGAAATTGCAAATCACCAGGTCATTCCCCCTTGGACAGAAAGTGCCCCATTTGGACAGCAGAATCTGCAGCACTCAAACTCAGCACAGATAAAAACGTTCCAATCAACGAAGCCCGAAGAATAGTACACACGAGCAGCAACTCAACCAGCTACGCACATGTAGTAAAAACGAGCCAGAACCAACAGACTACCCAGAACACAACACAACAGCAACAACTCCAACAAAAAGAAGCACCAAACCAACAGACGAGCTTGAACCAGAAAAGAACGCACACTCCAGCAACACCACAATCTTTTCAAACTGATGGCATCAGTTTGGATGCAGATTCCCCGCCTCGGAAACGGACCCCCCTTCCAACCTCTCTTCCAACAACTTCGACAGGAGAAGTTGTCGCTGAAGATATGGTTAAAAAAAATACATCTTCTCGATCAATCGTGACACGGAGCATGCAGCAGGTGCGACCACCAGAGATACCCAAATAACCCCTTCCCCTCATATCCTTCCACTTCCTATTTCCTTTCTTACCACTTTCCAAATCGTTTAATAAAAAATGACCCTCGGCACATAATTACTTTTTATAAGTTAAAGGCCTAATAAACGTTAAGAAATAAAAAAAAAAAAAAAAAAAAGGAATGAGGTACAGCGCTGCTAAGAAAAAATGTTAACTCTTTTGAAAAGTGAGAATTTTTTTCCGGTAATTCCAAGATTACGGTCAAAACTCCCATAAGACCCTGAAATTTTTATAAATTTTTGAAAAGATTTATTTTTTAAAATTTCAAAACATATAAAAAAATTGATACACCAACATATACTGCAGATATAAGAGTTTTAGAATGATGTTTTTTTTCGGAGGTTTTCTGTTCAATGTGTTCTATAGGTCATCTGCTAAGACAAATCGATTTAAATTTTATATATTTAAAATCTTGAATAAATTACCTAAACAATGAATCTTAAGTCATAAATATCGGTCAAGATATGTGACCAGTGGAACGAAATCAATTTACTAGTCAAAACAAGCGAAAAATAATTTGTTGAAAGTTTTGCAAACGGCCTAAGAAGGTTAAAAGTGATCTTCAGTTGACTTAGTTCAAAAAGACTGTAAACTAGTGTAATCATGGCAGTGGTGATTGTGTCGCTTTTCAAACATTACTTTTGGATATTTCATAAATGATCTTAAATCATTTGAAAAATTTAATAAACCTGTTATTGTAAAAAATTTAAAAAATAAATACTTGGCCGAATATTTATCTCAACTCTTCGGTAAGCCAAATATTCGGCCTAATGGTTTTAAGGGTTTTCGGCGTTGAATATTCGGCCGGCCAAATATTCAATACATCTATGAAAAACAATTACCAAATTCATAATGGTACCCATAAGAGGAAAACAAATCCAACAAATTACACCCGCGATTTCTCTGCATTGCAGTTTATTTTTTCAGGGCGGCGACGGGAGAAAACACTAATTTACCGCCATTAAGCCGGTATCTGGAAACACTCCTGCATATCTTATTTTCACATTTCTTTCCGATGACACCTTACACAGACCGAATGTGTCACCGATGGAAAATGATGGCAATGGTTTGGAAAATTGCTTTAAATTTCCCGCGACCCGCGACATTTGTTTACGGAAATGTGTTTCGATTTTTTGGCCGAATTTCGCACACTTAATTGCAGTTTTCTCTCCACCTTTTCTCGCATCAACATGATGGATATCAATGAAAATATTCTTTGAATGTGGTATTAAAAATGAAACTCATTGAATTATATTGGATTGAGTAGTGAGTAAGTTTATATAATCTTTTTTAGTATAATATAACATTATATAACATTTTTTCATCAACCGTAGCTGGTGTTCTGTTGGGGAATCACAGGAGATTAATTTTATATGAATGAAAATATATCTAAAGGTGATAGAAAACTAGCTCTGATCTGAGCAAATGTATGTATCGACATAACGGTTTAACTTTAGTTTAGGATAAGAATTCGTTGTACGTAAGTCCTACTCCATTCGAATAGTGTCACGATATTCAAATGAGGCATCTTCGACACGACAATCATGCATTGTTTGAATAATTAGCCCGCGCCGAGATCGATGAACGTCAATCTTCTTGTTGGGTGGCTTCAAATGTTTGAAGATTAGGGTTACCATGTTCAGAATTGGTCTATTAGCCATAAAACCTTATGTACTTTAATCAACTTTTAAAATCGTTTAATATTTTTGAATAAATTGTCAAAATTATCAAAATTTTTAAAAATGTCAAAATTGATAAAATTGTCAAAATTGTCAAATTATTTTTATGGGGTCTAAAAGTTATAAGCTTGTTGTCATCATCTGCTTGAGTAAAAGATGTGTGATTCCCCATCCTCATGCCGTTTCATCTTCCAGTTGAGCAGATAGATAGATATAAATTTCCCCCAATCGACGCAGTACACCTTCGAACTGGATAAATATACCACAAAGACCTTAACCTTGTCTGTTCAATCTGATACTTACTGAAGTGCAATATACGGTAAGGTGAGTAAGATTCTCAGGCACTGCACCGTAAGGTTTTGGTTTTGGTCTGTCTACTTACATAGCTAGATGCATCTCGTAAGCCCTGCTGCAGCCACAATCAAAATCAGAAGCATGTGAGATTTGTGCGATGTGTGGAAGCAAAGCTCGTTAGACAATTTAGAACAAGCCACTAAGCGCTAGTTAATACCTATAAGGTTTCAAACGTATCAACTTGTTTAGATGCAGGTGTCGTAAATTCAATTTTGTTTTCAACAATTTGGTATTGAATTAAAATTGTTGACTTTTCACTGCTGCAACACTGATTTGTTACTTAAAAATATAGGTATTAATGTCCTAAAAGATGAAATTTTTTTGGGACTATTGCATTTTAAATAATGTACAGTGTATGCAAGTATCTTTATACCTTTAAAACGACATTCAATAGTTCAATTTAAAAACCTATCAAATTATGAAGAAAATTATTTTCTCAATGTGTAAAGAAATTAAATCTTTTACACACAATATGAAAAAAATCTCATGCACACACACTACAAATTTCAGATTCAAATTTCAAATTTCAGATTTCAGATTCAGATTTTAGAATCAGATTTCAGATTCAGATTTCGGAATAAGATTTCAAATTCAGATTTCAGATTCAGATTTCGGAATAAGATTTCAAATTCAGATTTCAGATTCAGATTTCAGATTCAGATTTCAGATTCAGATTTCAGATTCAGATTTCAGATTCAGATTTCAGATTCAGATTTCAGATTCAGATTTCAGATTCAGATTTCAGATTCAGATTTCAGATTCAGATTTCAGATTCAGATTTATAGGTTATGTTCGGCTTTCGGTCTTTCGGTCAAGATTTTACAACACTTTTATGTGCTCTTCATCCAACGTTTCGAATATTTATTTATTCTTTTTCAAGGAACTAAAAATAAAGCATAAAGCATAAAACATATTTCTTGTGAAACGAAATATGTTCACTTACTCGAACATTCGTGCTATAGTCCGAAATAGATGCGCTCCTAAAGCGTTCATCAATCGTCGGTTTCTGGCTATAAAATTTGAATTTGAAAAAGGTTCAGCTCAGAAGTGAGGAGGATAGCGTGTAACTTACGTGCCCAATACTATAATCTGGCCTGGGCGGCGGCGCCTAATCCGTATTCCGAATGACGTCCGAAGCACAACTTTATCCACTCGACTCACAGTTTGTTATTGTTGTTTGGGTTTCTTCTTCATAGCCAGAAACCGGCGCCGATGAGTGCTTGTGAGCTATCTGAGAGAGTGTGTGGAACACTCCGCCGTAGGAGATCGCTCTTCCGTCCGTGTCGCTCTGTATATTGACGGTATTCGGAGTGCTTTGGATATAGCACATTTCGAGTACCTCTAGATGCCGGCGGTGCTTGTTGGAGCTGTCGAGAACGGTGGCTTTTTCAAAGTCGAACATGTGTTCCTGGTCGAAGCAATGTTCAACAACGGCCGATTGTCGTAGCTCTCTGATGGCTGGGTCTGATGCTGTGGACCCTGAGGCGATGATTCGGTTTAATTTGGTGACGTCACATTTATGCTTGGACATTCTAGTACGGAGTTTGTAGCTAGTTTGCCCAACATAAACTTTTGAGCATGTCTCGTTACGGTCGGATGCGCCTGCGCATGGGATATTGTAGACCACATTGGAACGATCGATCGGTTGTATCGGGTCCTTAACCACAGGCAGTAGGCTGCGTATCGTATGTTGTTGCGTGGTGCCGATGCGTACTTGCGGATAGTCCGTTTTCAGTGAGCGAACTATGTTCGCAGTTAGGCCGTCGATGTTCAATATGGATCGGTAATGTTGTGTGGGTGTGTCTTGTGTGTTTTGGCTGGTGGTGTCGGTTTCGTTCGCTTTCTGCACTAATCTATTAATTAACGTTGTTGGGTAATCGTTTAATTTCAAATTTTCATGAATCAACTTGAGTGCGGCGTCGGGGGAAACGTTTGTCGAAAAGGTTTTCACACGTTTTATGAAATTCAGAGCCGTGTTCTCCTACGGCGATCTCCTACGGCGGAGTGTTCCACACACTCTCTCAGATAGCTCACAAGCACTCATCGGCGCCGGTTTCTGGCTATGAAGAAGAAACCCAAACAACAATAACAAACTGTGAGTCGAGTGGATAAAGTTGTGCTTCGGACGTCATTCGGAATACGGATTAGGCGCCGCCGCCCAGGCCAGATTATAGTATTGGGCACGTAAGTTACACGCTATCCTCCTCACTTCTGAGCTGAACCTTTTTCAAATTCAAATTTTATAGCCAGAAACCGACGATTGATGAACGCTTTAGGAGCGCATCTATTTCGGACTATAGCACGAATGTTCGAGTAAGTGAACATTTTTTCGTTTCACAAGAAATATGTTTTATGCTTTATGCTTTATTTTTAGTTCCTTGAAAAAGAATAAATAAATATTCGAAACGTTGGATGAAGAGCACATAAAAGTGTTGTAAAATCTTGACCGAAAGACCGAAAGCCGAACATAACCTATAAATTATCTCCGGTCGAAAAACAAATAAGATTCAGATTTCAGATTCAGATTTCAGATTCAGATTTCAGATTCAGATTTCAGATTCAGATTTCAGATTCAGATTTCAGATTCAGATTTCAGATTCAGATTTCAGATTCTGTAAATTATTTTTTGGCATATCGGTGAAATGTATATTCTTGGAGAAAGAATATCAGAAATGAAATTGATGAAGATGGATAGGAAAGTAAGAAGAAAATTTACAGGTGTTGAAAAGAGCGAAAGAGCATTTTTGCGAGGAAAACTTATTAACGGACACCATACTTTACCCCGCAACATTTCATTATTTAGGAGAAGTAGTACCGGGATAGAGGTGGCACTACCTTAACCTATACAATGAAATCTGGTTGGTCCGAAGTCTACATGTGGTGAACATGTATACTCCGGACGGCCCGTCCCGTGCCACCTCTATCCCGGTACTACTTCTCCTAAATAATGAAATGTTGCGGGGTAAAGTATGGTGTACGTTAATAAGTTTTCCTCGCAAAAATGCTCTTTCGCTCTTTTCAACACCTGTAAATTTTCTTCTCACTTTCCTATCCATCTTCATCAATTTCATTTCTGATATTCTTTCTCCAAGAATATACATTTCACCGATATGCCGAAAAATAATTTACAAAATTTAATTAACGGTGGTTAACTTATCTTAGATTTCAGATTCAGATTTCAGATTCAGATTTCAGATTCAGATTTCAGATTCAGATTTCAGATTCAGATTTCAGATTCAGATTTCAGATTCAGATTTCAGATTCAGATTTCAGATTCAGATTTCAGATTCAGATTTCGGATTCAGATTTCAGAATCAGATTTCAGATTCAGATTCAGATTCCAGATTAAGATTTCAGATTTCAGATACAGATTTCTGATTCAGATTTCAGATTAAGATTTCAGATTCAGATTTCAGATTTAAGATTCAGATTCAAATTTCAGATTCAGATTTCAGATTCAGATTTCAGATTCAAATTTCAGATTCAGATTTCAAATTTCAGATTTCAGATTCAGATTTCATATTCTGATTTCAGATTTCAGATACAGATTTCAGATTCAGATTCACATTTCAGATTTCAGATTCAGATTTCAGATTTAGATTTCAGATTTAGATTCAGATTTCAGATACAGATTTTAAATTCAGATTTCAGATTCGGATTTCCGATTCAGATTTTAGATTCATATTTCAAATTCAAATGTTGGATTCAGATTTCAGATTTCAAATTCAGATTCCGATTCCGATTTCAGATTCAGATTCAGATTTCAGATTCAGATTTCAGATTAAGATTTCAGATTCAGATTTCAGATTCAGATTTCAGATTCAGATTTCAGATTCAGATTTCAGATTCAGATTTCAGATTCAGATTTCAGATTCAGATTTCAGATTCAGATTTCAGATTCAGATTTCAAATTCAGATTCCAGATTCAGATTTCAGATTCAGATTTCAGATTCAGATTTCAGATTCAGATTTCAGATTCAGATTTCAGATTCTGATTTCAGATTCAGATTTCAGATTCAGATTTCGGATTCAGATTTCAGAATCAGATTTCAGATTCAGATTCAGATTCCAGATTAAGATTTCAGATTTCAGATACAGATTTCTGATTCAGATTTCAGATTCAGATATCAGATTCAGATTTCAGATTTCAGATTCAGATTCAAATTTCAGATTCAGATTTCAGATTCAGATTCAGATTCCAGATTCAGATTTCAGATTCAGATTTCAAATTTCAGATTTCAGATTCAGATTTCATATTCTGATTTCAGATTCTGATTTCAGATTTCAGATACAGATTTCAGATTCAGATATCAGATTCATATTTCAGATTCAGATTCAGATTCACATTTCAGATTTCAGATTCCGATTTCAGATTCAGATTTCAGATTTAGATTCAGATTTCAGATACAGATTTTAAATTCAGATTTCAGATTCAGATTTCAGATTCAGATTTCAGATTCAGATTTTAGATTCATATTTCAAATTCAAATGTTGGATTCAGATTTCAGATTTCAAATTCAGATTCCGATTCCGATTTCAGATTCAGATTCAGATTTCAGATTCAGATTTCAGATTCAGATTTCAGATTCAGATTTCAGATTCAGAATTCAGATTCAGATTTCAGATTCAGATTTCAGATTCAGATTTCAGATTCAGATTTCAGATTCAGATTTCAGATTTCAGTTCTGATTCAGCTTTTAGATTCAGACTGCATATTCAGATTTCAGAACTAGGTTCAGATTTCTTTTTTTAGGGGGTAAATTATTGGTCAGCCTGATTAGCAAAGACGACTTTTTATTTGAAATCCACCGTTACGATCCTTATAGGATCATCATCAGGGACTGTAATTTTTTTGTATATTAATTCAGTTTATCAAACTAGTTTACTCAATATAAATCTGTGAGACAACTTTTAGATGCTGATGAATATAAATTCAAAAATTGTTAGACAAATTGGTTTTTCAACCGCAATACTTTGAACATAGTTAACACACAAGATTTATTCCAACAATACTCAAATTAATTTGTACAATATTGTTACAGATAGGTATCAAAGATAGTAGATATAAAGATACCCAGCTCTTGGAATTTTTCATATAAATCCTAACAGACATTCTTTCTACAAACATCAGCACCACCTGCTGACGGAAAAGGTCAACATTTCTCACAAATTGTGTTTGAAGATCCGAGCGTGCAGATCATGATGCACTCTGATATGTTTTCAATCAATTTAAAATTATTCAAAATGCACTCTGAAGTAATTTGATTAAATTTTGCAGAAACAAATGCTACTGACTCAGTAAAATTGAGATAACCGCATTCAGATTCATCGATTGAATTGAAAAACTTAAACTTAAACAGTTAAAATAAGAATGAAAACATTAACGTTCACAATGTTTTTATTTTGATTATTGAAATCAACAATGAATGAAAAAGTGAATAAAGAAAATAATAATTGAGGAATATTTAACTATGTATAATTTAAGAACATAGTGAAATGTTGAATTTCAAGCCAGCCTCAGTGTTTAAAACTTCTTAAGATTTTAATTTTTGATTCCCTCAATGTGATAACATCCCTACGGTTAAATCAGAGGAATCGAAATTAAAACATCTTAGGAGGTTTTAAACTCTGAGACCAGTTCAAAATTCATCTTTCAACTATTTTTAGTTACTAGCTAGAGAAGATTTTTCATTTTCACCTGAGATGTACCGCTACCTTCATTTACTCTGTTAATTTTGTAGACAGAACTAAATTTAGCTAAATGGCCTGCAAGGAAATCCAATACTCAAAGTGCTGTATGATAGAAACAGCTGGATCAACTTATAAAACTGTGGATTTTTACTTTACCTTAAGTGTCGTGTTAAATTTTGAAGAATATTATTTTATTATTAGTTTTGCAAATTTTGAGTCTTCTTCAAATTTAAACAATCAGGCTGATATTTTTTTTTTTTTTGAAAAATTTGGATATTGTGCAATCTTTTGCTGTCACAAAAAGCGGTTAGCGTGTAGAAAAATAAAGAAAACTGATTTAAATAGGTACTGATTTAAAACATGGCAGAAATGTACCAATCCACTGATCTAAAGTTTGCAGTCCCTTTTTGTGCGCTGCGCATAAAATAATCCACACCCTCATTTCTGATACTAAAGATTTTTGAGTGCAAAAATTAGTTATTGTTAATGGGACTTTTGATTGCTGTGCTTTAAAACTCTCAATTGAGTACATGTGTCCCACAGTGTGATAAAAAATTCTGTACATAGCTTTACATGAGTTTTTTTCTGCTAACAGTGTTCACTGTGTTTTAGTTGCATTTCTGCCGTCATATTTGACGGTGGCGCTTATTTTTTTTGTCTCCCGGTTTTCATAAGAGTTGGGAATCTTTATATAAACTATTTTTGTAGGTATACAAGACAGCTCTATTCGATCAGCCGAATCAATCCAAAACAAAAAGACAACATTTTTCAGTAAGTAGTTTTATAATCATTGATCTAATTTAAAAAACTGTATTAATATACAGTGTCGGACAATAGAATAGGACCGCTCTAATGCAAAATATTCAAATCACCTTTAAAGTGTCAATTCAAATATAAGAATATGTGACACCAAGCGGCAAGCACTTATTGTAGTATGCCAACTTTGTATACTGCACGTTTGTTGCAATCAAAGCAACCCGTTTGTTCTACTCGACCAGAAAGCTGTCAGAGTGTGAAAAAAGTCGCGTCATAAAATAAGACCAGCTCATCGGTTCGGCTGTTCCGGCATTTTCAGCGCTTTAGATTTGAAGAAAAGGTGTTGTTTTCGGTGTTGTTTGTCCATTTTTGTGTCCTGGTAAGTATTTCCCATAAAATAATCATGTAAATCATGAAAACGAACAAAAAATAAAGATTTCCTTCCTCCTACTCTGTTTTTAGCGAAAAAGCAATGGAGCACGGAGGTCCAGCGAGCGATCATCCGTAATCTGTACAAGGCTGGCAAAAGCCAACGCGAGGTTGCCGACTACTTAGGAAGGTCGAAAACTTTTGGTTTCAACGCGTTTCACAGCACCGGCAAACGGTAACTGACCGGCCGCCCCCGCAAAACGACGCCGAAGGACGATTCGGCAATCAAGCGGGCCTCGCAAAAGGCCTTTCAAAGCGTCCAAGCAGATCAGAGACGAGCTGAACTTATCTGTGAGTTCTCGGACGGTTCAGCGACGGTTTGCGGAGAAGGGACTAGGAGGAAAAAGTCCCCGGAAGGTGCCGATGCTGACGCCCAAGCACTTGAAGGCGCGGCTGAAGTATGCGAAGGACCACTTCGATTGCGTCGGTCCGGAAAAAGAGAAACTATGGAGAAATGTGCTGTGGTCGGATGAGACCAAAGTGAACCTCATCGGCTCGGACGGAAAAAGTTGGGTCCATCGCCCACTCGGCTGTGCGTATATGCCCCAGTATACAAATAAAACATTCAAACATGGAGGAGGTAGCATCATGGTGTGGGGGTGCTTTTCTTGGTACGGGGTGGGTCCCTTGTACTGGATCGACCGGATTATGGACCAGCATCTCTACGCCCAGATACTTCGGGAAGTAATGCTGCCACACACCGAGTGGGAGATGCCCCTAAAGTGGCAGTTCCAGCAGGACAACGACCCCAAACATACCGCTAAAACGGTTAAAAAGTGGTTCCAGGATAATAAGGTATACGTTATGGAGTTGCCAGCACAGTCCCCTGATCTCAATCCCATAGAGAAGAGAAAAAGACATACACCGTCTTAGCCGTTTTAGGCTTTACAGACTGAATAAATGACGTGGACAACTTAATATTAACATTGAACATCCAGTACCGAGATGGGAATCGAACCCATGCCATCAATGGACCTAGCGATTACCGTCTTACCACGCTAACCACTCGACCACCGAGACGTACGAACCTATGGGAAATAGTTAAACGTAAGGTGTACACCGAAAAATCAACAAGCAGCAGCTGTGGGAGAGAATCCAGGCGGTGTGGTACGTTATCCCGGTGAGAACGTGCTAAAAGCTGGTGGAGTCGATGCCGAACCGGGTGCGAGAAGTGATGCGTAATAAGGGTTATTAGGATATATTGACAGTTTTACACGAACACCACCTTAGCAGGAGGCCTCAGCCCTAACCTCAAACCATGGGAGAACAGAATCAATTTTTGAGAAGGGCGCACGATAAACGCGATTTTGCGGTACTAATATCGACAAATTCGCCCTGTGGAAAAGCGACACACAGATGCTCGTGTTTTGATTTTTTTGGGTGGTCAGGGCTGCCAAGTGCATTGATATTTGGAAAATGATTATATTTTAAATTGAATTTTTATTGAAAAACGTTTTCATGAGTACTGAGAATTTGCAACTTTCCCCTAGATTTCTATTAGAATATGAAATTAAACGCAACATTTATCTGAACTGAATAACAACTGTCTGTATCGCACACTTAAACGATGTAGCGAATTATGTGAAAATGTTATAAATAATCAGAGCATGCAGGCTATTATTTTCATAGTCAACATCAACGTGGCTTTTATTAATTTACTTTTTTTGTAACAGTGAATGATTTTGCATTCGTTTAGAAGTTGGAAACAACTCTTAACTTTACCGAGCAGTACATGAAAATATATTGCAGATGTTTTAAATTCACCTTGAAAATTCATTAGCGGAAGATGGCTTATCTTCATCAATTTTATTAGAGACGCCCCGTAATGAATTCAAACGATTAGCTGTTGATTGTTAAAAAATTTAATCAATTTAGAAATATTACAATTAGTTTAAAAAAAACAAATACTGGTTTTAGTAACGCGCCTAGCATCACTGGTGAGGCCGTCGTCTCATCAAAGTTTGAGGTTATGGCTGAGGCCAATTTTTCGCCAATACTGGCGCCCGTATATACCCTTATACCACCAAGTACTAACCCTGCAAATTTATCACGGTATGAATTCCCTTTTTTTTACCATGAATTCTAAAGCGGTCCTATTTTATGTCGCGTTATTTTAGTCAGTAAGCATGCTTAAAACAGCATTTTTAAATAAAGGACAATTGTTTTAACTATGGATGATTTTAATTTCTTCGAAGAATGGAATTTACAATTTGTAAATGGTTTGATGCACTTAAATGGAAATTTTTTTCTCAAAGTTTTGTCACTTTCTCTTTTGGATTGAGCTGTGGTCTTATTCTATTGTCCGACACTGTATAATTCAACTCGCCATGAGAAGAAAAAGAAAAAGAAGACACTGTATAATAAAATTACAGTCCCTCATGATGATCCTATAAGGATCGAAACGTTGAATCTTAAATAAATAGCCATCTCTGCTATTCAAATTGACTAATGGTCGATCAGTTTCAGAATTTAAAAACCGATATGAGATGCTTTTTTGTCCATTCCTCATCCAAATTTTCAAACCCTATAAGATTTTTGCGCGACAGTAACACATAGTTACAACAATTTCGTGAACATCATTTCACCGTACCAAGTAAACAAAACATGGCAAAGTTTGTAAACAAACGGCTCAGTTTTCAAAAATGACCCAAATTTTAAATTTATTTCGAAACAATTGAAATGCCATTTTGCAAAAAATGAAAATCAACCCTCAAAAATTGCAAATGTTACCCGAATGTAAGAAACGGTGTCAATAAATCATAACAAATTATTTATTTTGCTTCGAAAGTTTACGATTTCGGATGCCATTCGATATTTCTACCACAGTGATAAAAAAACGAACTGTTGGCAATGAATCACCAACATCAATATCGTTCTCATTTCCAGTAGCAGCATTCACACGCATGGGAAATTGTGTTCACTCGACGCCGAAACATACGCTTGGAACGGCTCGAGTTGATTTTGCCTCTTTTGGGGGTTTGTTTCGTTTCCGAGAGCACTTCTAATATTAATCGGCATTGTATGGCCCCGGTCGGTATGTTTATGGCGCTGAGACACTAAAATTGATCGGAAAAAGGTTGCGATTGTTCGCGGCACAATTTTGGGCATCATCCACAAGTTCACAATGACATGACACCCACTGCTGCAGCTGGAACGCTCAGAAATTGGCGTATGAAAAATGGTCACCATTGATGAAGCGACGACGGCATTGAAATGAAAGCGCAATGCGTCCAGACGCCGCGCTACTCAATAAACTCAGCTGTCTGTCATTCACACACAAAATTTATGGCCAAGGTAAGGAACACGCCGAAATCGCACGTGGTTGTTTTAGACAGCGCCGGCGGCGGCTGTTCCCATTTCACCCATACGCTAGCTGTAACTAAATTGGTGAACGATCCGCAATACCTTGACTTTAGGAGCAGCAGACGATGGACGATTTTTATCCGATTCCGATTCCCAGTGTTGTTCAGCCAAGCGCCAAATTCCCAGAACTGCACATCACTTAATATAACTGATTCATAAACTGTATCCACGGTCCGTTTCTGAGGCTTTCATTTAATACACAAGAAACAGCAAAAAAAAAAAGGTGGATTTCATCTGAACCGGAAAGCATTCAACATTCAGAACCAGAACATAACAGCAGAAGCCAAATACCCCGAGTTTCCCATTGGCAATATCATCCGTCTAGCTAGGTGAATCACACACACGAAAAAAAACGCCGAAATAACAAAAAGAAAACTCCACACGAAGCGTTTGAAAAGCCCGCGCAAAGATTCGATAGACCCGACTCTGTTGAACGTCACCATCAACCATCGACCGATACCGACAGCTGAATGAAAACTGACCGGTCTCCGATCCACCGATGGCGTGTGCGGTGCTGTTCTGGATGAAGCAAAACATCCAGCGAACGAGAAAAAAAAGTTCATTCCAGGTATTCATTCTAAATAAAAACACGCACACATCCACAAAACTTTCAAGCGTTTGCAACCGGCCGGTGGGTTCGAATTTTGCGGATAGAAAAAAAAAACCAAATTCTGGAGAATGATTCTTAACAGGGTTCATCACCGAACAGTCCACGTTTGCTCTGTTATCGTTTGGAAGAAGTAGAATGATTCAAATGAACTCAACGTTTATGGATTTATTGTTCAAAGAGAGTCGAAACGAGGCGTTCATTCATGTTCTTCACCATTCAGAACTAATTCAGATAGCGGTAAAACCAACGACGGTAGATTAGGGCGATTCAAAACAAATGAAAACAAGTGAAAAATATTGGTTCAAACTTTTTTAGAACTGCATCTGAAACGCTGATTTGAAATCTTGATGATACTTCTATTAAAAAGTTGTAATTTAAAGCTGAATCCAAAATCTGAAACTGATATCTGAATCTGCAGTCTTAATTTGAAATCCGAATTGGAAATCTGTGTATAAAATCTGAAATCTGAATCTGAAATCTGGAATCTGAATCTAAAATCTGAATCTGAAATCGGAATCTGAATTCTGAATCTGAAATTTGAAGTCTGAATTTGAAATCTGAATCTAAATTTGAAATCGGAATCTCAATTCTGAATGTGCAATCTGAAATCTGAAATCTGAATCTGAGATCTGAAAGAGGAGGTCAAGAGCAAATAAGTACTCTAAGAAGATGGAAGAGTAAGATTCTTCGTTCTGCAATTAGATCTAAACCTTTAAATCTAATGAAATTAAAGTTTATCACCGGTACTTTTTACACGGTTACTCAATAAGAAAAACCGTACTTTAAATCTACTGTTGGCTTCAAAGTTCCTTGGCATTTATTGCTTTTAATCAAATGGTAGAAAATTGACACTTCTAAGTTTAGAAACTTATAACGATTACTTATATATATATTTTTTTTTTTCAAACTACAGATTAAATCTTAAGCCCAAGAATTTGATTTCAGTATGCCGATTTGGGATTTTCAACCAGACCAAACTCCGCTTAAAATCAGTATTAAAGCCAGAAATATTTATCAATGATGTTTATACAGTGAGCGAAATAAGAATAGTACCACCACTGATCATACTGACAGGACACTTAAAACAAAAATTCGATTATTTTCTGGCTAATTTTTTTCGTCAAATTTAGCAGGTTCGCAATACCGACGGTGTAGGTGGCGAACCTATAATTTTTCCGGTAGAAATGCCCTGTAGGAAAATGTACCTGTTTTGCACGATTTTATTGTCTGAATTGCCTGTTTTTTGCGAAAGTCGGGTGGCACTTTCTAACTGGGGTAGCATTTCTTCAAATCGATCGATGCGCACTCTGGAATCGATATTGCGTACTAGGGGAGGGGGGGAGGGGGGTGGGCGTGGTAGTGGGTTCGAGGACCTTTCATCCAATTTGATCTGATTGCAGGTATTATGAAATTGTCATTTTTGTTATACACGAAAATAATACACACAAATAATACACAGTTCTACGGAAATATAGTAATTTGACCACATTTCGATGGAATTTCAAACTAAAATTAATCTCAGATATTTTCGAAAAGTGGGAAAAGGTGATAGAAATTTTGCCACTTTTTGCACATTTTGAAAATTTGCCATACAAAAACATTTTCAAGATCTGTGGCCTTCAAGTTTTTCTACAACACGTATTGTATTTTCGCATGCTGTGATGCAAAAATAGCAATATTTCTATCACATACGGCTGAAATAGAAACAGTGCTGTAAAAAAATACAACGCCCAGAGATCATTAAATAATTTTTGCATGGTAAAATTTTCAAAATGTCAAAATTTATTCCACTTTTTCCCAACACCAGTGAACTTGCTCTTAGATTACGAATAATTTTTTTTTTTTTATATTTAAAAACTTTAAACTCCCATTTGTGATTTCAGATATAAAAAAGTTATATAATTTTCAATTGAAATTAAAAAAAATCGAAAGGTATTTTTTTCTAACTGAAGTATTGTATCTCTTAAATTAGAAAATCAAGTTTAGGTTTTTATTCTGCTGCAATTTAGTAAAGTTTGCGAGCCTGAGCACCAAAACGAGAGGTAATAGACAAAACCTAGCGGAATATTCGAACTCATGGCGCCAAAATCTTTCGAAACAGTTTTTAAAAAATGCACCAAAACAGCAGTTTTCTTATTTATGTAGTTGATAATATTCTTTAATGTAGAGTCTCAATCAATTGCAATTGCAATAATCAACTTTTCTGACAAATCAAAAACTGGATTGCAAATTTTAATTTTAATTATCAGCCGAGCTCAGAAAAAAAAATCAAAATATGATTTTTTATTGCGATTAATGGAATTGTGATATTCAAATTAAAAACCATCACTACCATAAAAATTATTAATTTTCGAGTTTCATAACTAATTGTATAATAATGGCTGATAATGAATTCAAAATTTGAGTTATGATACTGAAATCTAAATTCGATTCATTTTTTTCAAATTCATTTACTCGTATTCTAACATCAAAGATTGTTACAATGTTTTGATTTCGGATTCATGGTCTTCCTTCGTTCATGAAAGTATTTAAAATTACAGAAAACCGTCTAAACAATTTACAATAAAAATAAGCAACAATGGTTGTTTTTTGTTGATTTGATGAAACGCTTTTATCCTCCTTCCATCGAAAATGTTATCCAAAAATGTTGAATGTTCCCCTTTATATATTTTATCAGTTTTATACTCGTTTGATCTGAGCTAATTTTTGACACATCAGAGTAAATTTTTCGAATGATATTTTTTTATACATACCTTCTCTTATTCAATTTTTGGCATTTCAGCAAATTATGAAATTCAAAGTAGAATGATTAGGACTCGCATTGGTCGGTCTTCGATCGATTTATGGAAGATCTATTTTTTCATCTCAGATATTAGATTTTTTGGATCGATTTTTGGCATTAAAAAATCGATTAGATCGTTTCATTTTTGATTCAATCATTCGATCTTTTGGTTTTTTTTCGCTGAAACGCGTTGTTCGATCCAAATTTGATAACCGATGCAATGTCAAAAGGTGCCATCATTTTGGCACTTAGTCGATTTCAATATTTAAAATTAAATTGGCTTTTATGGAATTTTTATACGAAATTTTTCAAAATATTGAGGACCCTAATTAAGGCGTTTATAAGCAGTTTTTACCAAAGATAGAAGGTTGGTGCATCTTTAACGAGCAGTTCAACAAAAAGGAGAAGATAGATCTACCAGAGATTGACTCTCAAGCTTCACATTGTTTTAAAAGTAATTTTTCATATCTTCCATTGAATCATGACTTATTTCGTTAAATTGTTGATTGAGAACGTATGAATCAGAAATGTGAAATTTTTAGAACATAAAATTTAAAAAGGGGCGTATTGTGGCGTCACGACTTCAATCCTTTACATATAAATATCTTTTTATTTCGAGAAATAAATTATTAGATTTAAAATGGGGGGAGGGGGTGATCACACGAATACAATCTTAAATAAGAGACCTCAGCCTAACTCCAAAATACGGGAAATAGGAACCAATTTTATGCGAAGGGCGCACGAAAAGCGATGGTTTAAACTGTCAGAGCAGACTGACTTTTTGATTGATTGATTTTGCATTCTTTTATCTACACCAGGGGTCGGCAAACCTTTAAAATCAGAAGAGCCAAAAACTTAAAATTTTCAAATTTCACAGTTTGAAAGAGCCACATTAATGATTTATTATTTTGGTTTTAAAGAAAACAAAATATACGAATGATCAATGAACATAACTGTTACGAAAAAAAAACTTTCAAATCGTTAGAGTTTTTTCTAACTCTTGGATATTTTTTTAAAATTTGTTC
Source organism: Uranotaenia lowii (assembly GCF_029784155.1). NCBI lineage: Eukaryota > Metazoa > Arthropoda > Insecta > Diptera > Culicidae > Uranotaenia > Uranotaenia lowii. The sequence continues at coordinate 213,011,907 of NC_073692.1, read as the reverse complement.
CTGATCGTCAACTCTTATAATATGCTGTTATTTTTTAAATGAATACTTTGTATGGTGTTAAAGTGAAAGATTTGAACATTTAATATAAGCAGAATATTCCTAATTTCTTCGGTAAAGAAAAGCTTTTAAAATAACAAAGTACAGGAAAATAACTTTTCTTAAAATTGTCAAACTTTTTTATGACATTTTCCCATTATTAGCTAATTATTTCGATTGTTTGTTTGTTTGTCTGGAATTTTAACACTATCGTGTTATTCATCCCTATAATTATTTCGGAAATCCTGAAGAATGAAAAGAATGAAATTAACTTTAACCGATATAAATGTAGCCAAAAATTAAAATCCTCAAAAATTATGCTCCTGATAAGTGGTTACATTTGTCATTCCAAATTTAGAATTTTCAAAATTCGAACGTGTCTTTAGAATTCTATGCCATTGGAAAATTAAAAAATCTCTTATGTCTTGTCACATGCTATTCTTCAGTATCGTAATTGAATGAAAAATGAAATTCAATACATTGTAGATTATTCATCAAAGCTCGCTAAAGCTTAGATTACTGGAAGAAAATCTGTGGTTCAAACCAGCATAAATCTAAAATAGTGTGATTTTTAAGCTTTCATTGGAAATTCGTGACAAATAATATAGAAACAATACATTTTAAGTGGCAAGATTAGTTCAAGGATACTTTTGAAGTTACGAAAAAAATAAATAAAAATATATCAACGGTTATTCCCTAACTCTTAAACAAAAAAGAAAAAAAAATATGACCGTTACTGAAACTTCGAACAAGTTTTGTGTGGTTTTGGTAAACCTAGGCTGCCACACTTGAAATTTTCGATAATGACGCAATCCCGGGTAAAATCTGACTTTTCCAATGAAATCCGGGCAACTGGGCCGAACTGCACTTTCCCAAATTTTAAAATAAATATCCGTGCAAAATCGGTTAAAACCGGGTTATCTGGCAACCTTCATTTAGCCTGTGATTGAGTTTTCAAATAGATTTTTAGAATTTACATTTTCATTAATTCTCAATCCTTATTCAAGTTTGAAATGCAGTCAAACTTTAATTTGTGATTCCCAATTATATGTTTTGGAATTTTGTATTTGAATTTAATGTATGTATCCACTTTTAACTCCTTTATTTATTGAGAAAACTTTCCAAATTTTGTTCTTTACATATCCTGGCCGGGCAAATCGGGCATTGGATTTCTAAATTTTAAACTCCTAATCCTGACAAATCCAGCTAAAATCTAGGTATTTTCAATAAAAAGGCAAAGAAAAGCCGAAAAATAAACACACGAAAGTTGACCAAGGTACATCAGCGGCGTTCAAACCTTATCTCACAATTCCGCTTAAACAAGCTACAAATTTGGAATTTTGTAAAAATTGTGAATAATCTGGAAAAAAAACCGGGCGTTTTTCCTCCGGGCAACCGGACCAGACCGGACATTTTCCATTTTTTTTTCTTTGAAAATCCTGGCAGTCTGGATTGCTTATGAGGTATTTATATTCAGATACATTAAATTATCGTTTTCATTTCATATAAATAGGATTGTTTTTCCAATATTTCTATGTTGTTACACGTGAAAGTTTTCTATCTTCAAAAAGTGATTGCGAGTACCCCCAATTTACGGTACATAATTAAATCTTAGTGAATTATTTCAATTTCATAAAGATATATCATTTTTCGCATGATAGTTTCTTCTACGACATGAAATTTATCACTCACATCTTATATTCTAACATTAAAACATGTTTCCAAAAATGGTTTTATGAAAAAAATTGTATTCATTCAAAGTCTGTAAATTTAGATATGTATTTGTAAATTGATTTAATTTATTTATAGTGTTTTCAATATCCATTGTTTATCATTTTGAAGACAAAAAATCTTAAAACATTTCAAAAATGTCCTTTTCGCAAAGATGTAGAAACACCTTGTGAATTATCTGGTTTTCTTACGAAATAGGTTGTTTTTTTTTCTGTTCACTCTGCCCAGAAAAAAAACATGAGTGGTTTTTTTTCTCTATCTCCAATAACGAATTTGACCCTAGTTTGTACTTCTCGTGAAAATGAACGTGAATAATTATTATTTTGTCGATAACTCAAAAACGTGACACAACTAGTGTGTGGAACATGGTGGAATCCAAGCCCATCAAATGTTTTTGTAACTATATTCTTATGCTAGTTTTATATACGTTCCACATAAGTTATAGAAAGATCGCATGAAAGTAGAAAAAACGACGACTATAACAGTTGGGCATTATCTGACACCTTATTCGTACCTATGGGAAGAATGCAAGAGAACGCAAGATTTTGCTCGCTTAGCCTTCAAATCGTTGCCAGCGACAATATTTTCCTGTTCTCTCATTGATCAATATTACTTAATTCTCATCTGATTTTTACCCTTCTGGATGCAACAAAGAAAAAAAAAACCCACACGACATTCCTGTTTGGTGTTCTCATACCTTATTATTTATAAAATTTCATACGAATCTGCTGAAAAACACTAGATTTAGAAGATTGTTCCGTAGGAACGTAATGATGATTTTGGAAAAATCTTAACAATTAGGTAAGCTTAATTTCATATGACATTAATTTTACGATATGAATATAAATTTTAAAGAAAAAATTAACGCAAATATAGAAAAGTATTGCAATTTTACTATTTTAACCCTCTACCTTCCACCCCTACTTTTAAAATTAGATTAAGTCCGTAGATAAACAAGATTATTCACCTTTGCTGTAACGCGTTGTACTGAAATTCAATTTGAAAAAATGCTAAATCCACACACCCTATCGTCAAACGTTTGTGGTTTAATTCAAACCAAAAATAAGAAACAGTTCACAATCGCCAGCCAGTCAACATAATTGTTCATTCAATAAGGCCGGAACAAATTTTAAATCCTTCTTTTGTCACTCGGAGTTGGAACATCGCAAGGGGGGGGACATTAAAAAATAATGCGAAAAACAAATAAATTGGAATAAATCGCACGAAGGCTTGTATGCAACCAAATTGCATACTCCATCATTACACAAAACCTATAAATCAAGTACTTTTACGATCGAATAATTCAATAAAATCAAGATTAGAAAAGGTGGAAAAACTCCCATCTTCCAATATTTGTATTTTGGTCTTGTAATCTTGCAGATATTTGAATTTTTTGTCGAAATTAACATAAAATACTTCAAACTTTATTTTTTCCCCCCTTCGGGTTTTTGGAAATTTCGAAGGGGGGGGGGGGGGGGTGACAAAAGAAGAAATTGATATTTGTTCCAGCCTAATCTAGTACCTAATTCGAGAATGACTTCATCGTTAGTATTCCAGCTTCCTCAGGCTAACGGGAACTCAGAAGCATGATTCGGTCATGGTCATGGTTGTTATTCCGAGGGTTAATGATTTACTATAATTCATTTTACACAAGCACTGATAATGGTTGTGTGCTCAAATTCTCACTCTCGCCGCTTAGCCAAAAATTTGCTAAGCATACATATGCACATTGATACGAAGTGCAAACAACAAGATTAGCTTCAAGAATGAAAAAGTAGTAAATAGTAATTCAAAAAATCAAACTTTCTGAAGCATTTATTACAAATAGAAGTTCATACATTCACTTTGAGGTTACAAAATGACGAAAATTTCAAAAAAAACTTAATTTTTATGAATTTGTTTTGCCTATAACCTCGTGATAAGTCCATTCCATTTCAACAAATCGATACACGTTAGCTATAAAGTTGTACATTGCAGTTGACGTAATGAGATGTTAACAAACAATGAATGAATGAATTAACCGGTCTACCGCATTGTAAAACTTTTAAAATCAGTTGGGTCGCAACTTACAGAACTTCAGGCACGTGTGAGTGCTGCCTATTCATAAAGCCATCAACTGGACAGCACCTGAGGGAGTAGGGAATTGAATTTACCTTGCGGCACAATGGCGATCTCAACTGGATTCTATTCATTCAATATCATCAATTCCGTTCAAGAGTACGCTTCTAGGCGAGTAAAACAAAAGAAGAATTAAAGTTATTTGAATGCGGATATGTCAAAACGGATACGAGATGAACTGATAAGAAAAATTATATAATTATATAAGTTTAAAATGCAAAAAAAAACACGAATTGGTTGTAAAATTGGAGTAAAATTAAAAAATGGTTTTCATGAATTTAAATATAATTCGGAGAAAGGTTACTTAATCAAGGCTAACAGATAAATAAATACCTATATTTTGAAGAATGTTTTCTTAAATTGTTGTCATTGTTGAACCAATTTTTTGAGAATTTCTGTTTACATCGGAAGATAAACAAGTGAAAATAATAATTAATTCCCTCCGCTCTTCTGGTAATTACTGTAGTAGAAAACCCAAACAATTTATTAGTTTTTCTCCGTCACGCAACGGTACACGTGGCAGTAAAAGCCTTCGTGGAGTCCAGTTTCCTCGCATGGACGGACAGGACGGGACACGTTGCATGTTGGTTCCGTTAATGAACCGGAATGTTAAACTCCTGGCCGTTACAGGGAAACGAATAGATACGGCCTGCAGAATAATTATTACTGGAACCTCAACTTTCAAGTCAAGGTTTTGTTTTTGGTAAGTGTGACCGACGGGGAATGGGTAATCACGTAAGACTTTTGAACTTTTCCATTCGTCCTTACCAAACGATTTATGTAACTTGTGATGACGTCTTTCTACCATAAAAAATAGGAAGAACGAAATAAAATTAAAATTATGAATATAATAATCACAGTACAGTTCAGTGTCAGAACACCAGTACCAAGGTACTGTACAGTAGACTGAGTCGATTTGGGGTCATTTTCGAATTTCTCAAATCCTGGGGCCTGAAAAGCTTCATATTGGTTCAAAACTCATCCATGATTTTTTGCAGAATTTTTCAGTAACGTTTACATGAGTAAATTTGAACTTTTATGTTTGTATGGGAAAATTGAATATTTTTTACTGAAAAGTCAACATAATTTTTGTTTCTTTTGTGGAACCGAGCCTTCCAATGAATTCTGTGAGAGTTTATAAATCCACTATGGGAAATTTTCCACTGAACAGTTCTGTTCAAGACCGTCACTTCGTATCTTATTACACAAAAAAGTTATTAGGTGTGATTTGGCAATGGACTGTATTTTGGATTGTTGTATTGAAGAACGACACAACACTTCAACTTCAAGGTTTTCTCTATATTTTCTTCTCTAAATTATACAAAGGTTACATTTACTTGATAGGTTAACTTAACGATTTCCAATGATATATACGCGCGCGATTCTTTATGGAACTAAACTCGTTTCGCAGCGCGAGGCTCCTTTTATAAGCACATCGAACTTTCTAGAATGTTCCCGACACTCCACTCTTGAAGATACAAGATGATTTTGGAACCTTTGCGAATGCTTGCGAAGCAAATAAGGTTCCAGAAGCTTCGAAAACACGTGGCTAAATTTAGCAAAGAAATTCTAGAATATTCTAGAACCTTTAAATTCTTCAAGCTCATTTCAATTGGCTTGAACAAGGTGTTTAATGGGGGCATGTCTTTTCGCATTGACAAAAAAAATTCTACTGACACCACTGTTGCTAGTGCCTTGCTAAGCATTGCATGAAAAGTAGCAATACCTCGCTGGACACCCAGCAGTGATGACAATTAAATTAATTGTTTGTCAATGCCAAAAGACATGAGTCATTAGACTGAGTCGATTTGGGGTCATTTTGGAATTTCTACGTATTTATTTCTACGTATTCAGCTTGAAACAATAAGGCATTTCCCCACTTGTCAGACAAACAGCTGATTTCTCATATTTACATTTTCTCGGCATATCGTGGTAGGGTAAACATAACAACAACATTACGCATGTTCAATGACCAGATAGTAACGAAATAAAATTGGCAATGCAATTTTAGTGGTTTTGCAAGCGCACCTTGGTGAGAAGAATATAAATTCTTTATTTTATTAATTGTAAATTCATAACAAGTTAAGACATGAATGTATGTTGATGCTTTTGATTAAAGAAGTTTTTAAAAGAAAGCATTGAGCAGTGCTCATCATCAAAGATCAAAATGGCGACCAGTTAGAGTTTACATTTATCAAATCAAAAACGTTACCCCCCCCCCGTTACCCTACCACAATCTGTCTCAGGAAATACTCAATAGGGCTAGGAATTATGCTTCATATTTTAGGTTTGAAAAACAGAAATCAAAATGTAAACTTAAAATTCAAATTGAGAATTCAATTGTTGAATTCCTAAATAGAATGAATTAGAACTGTCAATCAGATTTTCCATTATGCAACCGGACAAAAGTATTACGAAACTTTAACAGCAGTTTTCTTGAAACATGCCAAACAGTTCATACGACCTGTTCAAAACTGATCAAAATTTTGTTTTTTTTTCTCAGTCGTGGAGTCGTGGACCACCAAATCCAAATTGATCAAATAACATGCAAAAATTATGGCTTAAAACTGTAATTTCATGACTCATTTAGTCATTTTGAAGCAATTTCAAGTGAGGAAATAAAAAAGAGAGTTGAATATGATCAAATGGTTTCAAAAACCTGGCTCGCATCGTTTTGGAAAAATTCCAAAGATTAATGTTCGTCTCTATCGTATTGAATAAAATTGACAGAATGTTTTTCATAACTCTTCGTTTGGCGTAAAAAAAAATTCAAAGCTAGGATAAATGTATTTTAAGTTATTAATGTGCATAAAAACACCAAAATATAGGTGGCCCAAGATACCCCACATTAAAGGATGATACGGTCAAAATTTGGTCAATATCAACTTGACGTATTTCTTTCAATTTTACATTTAAAAAACCTGAACACCCCTCATTTTGAAGGTGTGTGTGTAGAATGTTGCTCCTATTTTGATTTTGGAATTCACTCTTCAGTTGTCAAAATGTCGTCCAAGGAAGAAAAGCAGCGTATCAAAATTTTGCTCGCGCATCGCGAAAATCCGAGCTACTCGCACGCAATGCTGGCAAAATCGCAAAAAATTTCCAAATCAACCGTTACAAATGTAGTTAAAGTGTTTGGGGAACGTTTGTCGACACCCAGGAAGTCTGGATCGGGGGGAAATCGAAAAGGAAGTCGATGAGACGACAAAAAGAGTTGCCGGTAGTTTCAAGCGAAACCCTAACCTCTCTCTCCGAGATGCCGCAAATAAGCTGGGTGTATCGTCTACAACCGTGCATCGAGCCACAAAACGAGCCGGACTATCGACTTACAAGAAGGTAGTGACTCCAAATCGCGATGATAAACAAAATACGACGGCCAAAGCGCGATCCCGGAGGCTGTACACGACGATGCTGACGAAGTTTGACTGCGTGGTAATGGACGACGAAACCTACGTCAAAGCCGACTACAAGCAGCTTCCGGGACAGAAGTTTTATACAGCAAAAGGTAGGGGAAAGGTAGCAGATATTTTCAAGCACATGAAACTGTCCAAGTTCGCGAAGAAATATCTGGTTTGGAAAGCCATCTGTACCTGTGGCTTGCAAGCAGCATTTTCATAGCTTCCGGGACTGTCAACCAAGAAACTAACGTGAAAGAGTGTTTGAATAAACGACTGCTGCCTTTCCTGAAGAAACACGGTTGTTCCGTACTGTTTTGGCCGGATTTGGCATCTTGCCATTACGGTAAAAAGGCCATGGAGTGGTACGCCGCCAACAACGTGCAGGTGGACAAGAAGGACAAGAACCCTCCCAACACGCCAGAGCTCCGCCCAATTGAGAAATACTGGGCTATTGTCAAGCGGAACCTAATGAAGACCAAAAAAACTGCTAAGGACGAGCAGCAGTTCAAGGCAAACTGGCTTTCTGCGGCGAAGAAGGTGGACAAGGTGGCTGTTCAAAATCTGATGGCAGGGGTTAAACGTAAGACCTGGCTATTCGGATTTGGAAAAGCGGAAGCCTAACTGAATATTTTTCCTGCATTTTATACTAATTAAACTTGAAAACGTTTTCCCTTGACCAAATTTTGACCGTATCACCCTTTATTGTCAGGTGGTTTTGTCAAAAACCAGGACACCTGGATTAAAAAAAATCAGGATTTTCCAGAATATCACAAGATTGCAAAAATAGAGGCGAAATACAGGTACTGAAGACAAGTGAATCTACATATAAGAGAAGCGACGTTTGAAACACAAAATTCCAATCGATACAAAAGAACTACTGTCAAAATCAATTCCAATCGATTCGAGCTTTTATCATGGAGTTTTTAGCTCTCTAATTGAAAACTCAACCAAGGGTAGTATTGTGATTGCTGTTGTGGTTCAAACAAATAATTTTAAAACATGAATTTATGATAAGTAGCAAAGAATATCACCGTTTAAATGGGTTCTTATTACGTTTGGTTGATCATTTGTGATTATAATTTAAAAATTCGGACAAATCAGGACACCTGGAATCTCTGATTCATACCCAAGAGACTTTTAATTTAAAAAATGTGGCTTTAGGAGACATTCAAATATTTATTCTGATTTTTATATGTCATAAACTGAGGTTGCCAGAATTTTCTCCGCGTGACTCCGGGCCGTGAATCTGAGCGGTCGTTGAGGTGTATTTTGATGAAACTTGCATAAGCAATTTCGTATTTGGTTTGTTTGTTGTTGATTAAATGAGAATATACTCTAAAGAGACTAAACTTTAAATCAGAATGTTTTATTTGCATGACTTTGGTTGAGATATATGAAGAGCATGCCAGATTGCCCGGTTTTATATGGAGGTGCCCGGATTTGATACAAAATTTTGGAAAGGTCCGGTCCTATCCGGTTGCCCAATTTTCGTTGTAAAAAAAAACCTGGATTTGCAGGATTTTGTTTACAAAACCAAACAAAAATCTTAAATTGAACAACTTAGGTATTCTTCTTAAAAGCTTTTAATGTCAAACAGTAATGTTTGTATTTTTGAATGATTTAACGAACCGCAGTGTACTAATCTTAATATAGGAAGAATTAAACATTATTAATCTCACTCGTTTCAAGCTAATATTGATAATTTGCTTACCAGAAGGTCACAAGCCAGATTTTAGAAAGATCTGACCATGGGGAAGGATCGCTTGAGTCTCAAGCTTAAATGAAATTTTAAAGTATGTTGGTAAGGAGGAGCCAAAATACTGGGTTTTCATTAATATTTTTTCTTCATTGGCTGATTGCTTTTTAGGAATATTTTTCCTATAGTCTAAACTATTAGTTTTAAAGCCTAAATTAAGACAAATCTTTCAACCAAAAGCTGAAACACGATTGTACTTTAAACAAAATAGTTATTGCGGTTCAGAGATTGTATTTTTGTTGCAAATTGTCGTCTTCACGCAATGAGCACATGTTCTGCATTGCGTTTTAGACTTAACGTTCTATTCTTTTGAGTTGTTTATGGTGATACAAATTCAAACTTTGTTTATCTATATACCTATATAAAAAACAATTTCTGTATGTTTGTTTGTTTGTTTGTCTTCTATAGACTCAGCCGTCTTAAGAGCTAGAGAGCTGAAATTTGGCATGGATGCTCATTAGGACCAGGAATGATGAAAAATGTTTTCAGAATTTCGGTTGATCCCTTCTGAAGGGGGTCGTCCATACAAGACAAATATTGTTTTCGCGTTATTAACGTTATTTTTCGTCGGATCGTAATTAAAATTTGCACATGGGGGTTTTGAAAGATTAGAAATCGATTTCAGGTATTGAATTTGGGGTCAAGGGTCGGCAAAAGGGGTCGTTCATATTAACTGTTCGCTGTTTTTGTGATATTGACGTTATTATCCATCGTATTCAGATGAAAATTGGTACACGATAGTTTTGAGTGACGTGCAATCGATTCGTGCAATATTTCGAATAATTCAGTGCAAGGGGCTTGCATAAGAGATCGTCCATATTAAATTTTCAATATCTTAGTGATATTGACGTTTTTATACATCGGATTTGAGTGAAAATTTGCACATAGGAGTTATTAGGGACAAACAACTGATCTCAATTATCCAAACTTAAATCAGGGATCGGACAAAGGGGCCGTCCATATTAACTATTCATTGTTGATGCGATATTATCGTTATTATACATCGGATTCAGACGAAAATTGGTACACGAGAGTTTTGATAGATGAATGAATGATGAAAAACGTTTTCAGATTTTTGGATGACCCCTTCTAAGGGGGTCGTCCATACAAGACAAATATTGTTTTCGCGATTTTGGCGTTATTTTTCGTCGAATTGTGACAAAAATTTGCACATAAGGGTTTTGATTCCAGGTATTGAATTTTGTGTCAGGGGTCGGTAAAAGGGGTCGTCCATATGAACTGTTTGTTTTTACTACTTTGACGTTATTATGCATTGGATAGAGATGAAAGTTTGCACATGAGTGTTTTGAGAGACGAGCAATCGACTTCAGATATCAAATTCAGGATCAGGGGTCGGCCAAAGGGGTCGTCCATATCAACTTTTTAATGTTTTTACTATATTGGCGTCATTATTCATTGGATTGAGATGAAAAATTGCAGACGGGTATTTTAAAGAACGGACAATCGATTCCAGTTATCAAACTTTATAGAAGGGGTCGGCAAAAGGATCGTCCATAACAACTGTTCAATGTTTTTACGATATTGGCGATATTAAAGATTTGATTTTGATGAAAATTTGCATAAGAGTATTTTGAGGAACGATCAATCGATTCCAGGTTTCAAATTAAGGGTCAAAGGTCGGCCAAAGGGGTCGTCCATATAATCACTGTTTTTGCGATATTAATGCCTCAATACATTGGATTAAGATGGAAACTTGGTACGTGGGAGTTTCAAGGAACGAGTAATTGATTTCAGGAGTCAAATTTTTATTCAGAGGTCTGCGAAAGGGGTCGTCCATATAAACGGTTCAATGTTTTTGCAGTATTGATGTTTTTATGCGTTGGATAGAGATGAAAATTTCCACATAGAAGTTTTGAGGGACGCTCAATTGTTTCAGATTTCAAATCTCGAGTCAAGGGTCGGCAAAAATGGTCGTCCATGTTATCTGTTCACTGTTTTGTTATATTGGGAGTTATTCTGCGAGTCGAGTGACGTGACTCACAAATTTTCACTTCTTTATCCTGACTCCAGGAAATGTTTCAGAGAAGAAACGTTAGTATGAATCGATCACAAGACAGCTGAAACTTCTAGCCTAGAAGGGTTTCGGGAGTCGGCACAACGATATGAATTTTTGCATATCACGTCACGTGACTCCCAGAATAAGCCCCATTGTCTTGATGATTATTCATCGGATTATAATTAAAATTTGCACATGGGAGTTTTACAGCACATGTTATTGATTTCACGTGTCAAATTTTGACAAGGAATCAGTAAAAGGGTTCGTATTTATGTTCGTATGTATTTTAAGCATTCTTTTGGTGAAAATTTGTCCCAATTTCCAACCAAATACAAAATCATCAGCTTTAAAGTTAAATGCGACACGAAGTTCGTACGGGATCAGCTAGTATGTATATATTTTTGTAGACATCTTCAATATGTTTGGATGAGTATTTCCATCTAAAACTTGTTCTTTCTCGATCCATTGTTATTTTTGTTACAATTCCCAAATTTCGTGTTTGGATTTGAAGAACTCTATATTGCTCCCAAAATTTATAAATTGTTATTCATCCTTCCGAGTGTAGCAATGACAAGAAAAGTGAGAAAGGAAATGAAACAAAAATATTCGAAGTGACTTCCGATCGTATTATAGTTTTAATTTAATCAAACAAAGGTCCTGACAAAAATTGTTCTTGCAGAGTATTGAGCGTGAATTTTAAACATTATTCATCATAAGCCGTGAACATTTTCTTCTTAATTTGATTGAAGTCTTAATCACTTTTATGACAAAGAAAATGCCCTTTTTGTTTTTTAGAATGATTTGAAATTTCCAATTTCAATTTCCCGTTTTAAAAAGTTAAATTAATATCTCAGCATACTTTAAGAGCAAGTTCACTGGTGTTGGGAAAAAGTGGTAGAAATTTTGTCACTTTTTGCACATTTTGAAAATTTTGTCATGAAAAAACATTTTCAAAATCTGTGGCCTTCAAGTTTTTCTACAACACATGTTTTATTTTCGCATGCTGTGATGCAAAAATAGCAATATTTCTATCACATACGACTGAAATAGAAAAAGTTATGTAAAAAATTCAACGTCCAAAGATCTTGAAAACATTTTTGCATGGTAAAATTTTCAAAATGTCAAAAGTTCTACCACTTTTTCCCAACACCAGTGAACTTGCTCTAAAAAAAAACAAGTTTCAGCTGTCAGTTGCTTTGGAAGTTTTCTCTAATGTTGTATTCAATCCAAAAACCATTTTTGTTACCAAAATCCTTTTTTTATCCCCAAGTTACCTTCCTAATAAAAAATACATAACTATAAATCTGTGCTCGATTGAAAGACAATGAAATCGTGAGTGAGTGGGTGAAGTCCGTCATCCCCCCTTTCCAATGTGCTCAAGTGGAAACCCACACGCCAACAACACTGCACTGGCTAAAGGTTGCAAGCCAGCTCGAGCCCAGAATCTTAGAAAACAACATCACCTAGGACGAAGGAGAAACGACTTCAGGAAACCCCTTCTTTACATGAGGAACAACAACAAAAAATAGCATCGAACGAAAGAACGATTAGTGAAAAAATGGTTATTGGGAACAACCTAGGTATGTACCTAGCAAGGAAGACTCAAAGCGGAATTGTCAAGTGGCACTTCCTCTCGTCGATGGATGAAGAATGAAAACATATTGTCCTGCTGCTTCTGCCGTGTTTCCCATACTCCAATGGAACTCTGTGTGTTGTCATTGCAGAGCAGAACCTGTAGGTCAAAGAAAATCGATAAAGCTTCCCCAACTACTCTGCCTCCCGAAATTTTCCGAGCCCCAGCTCTTTTGATTTCGTACATTTAAACGAGTCCCATAAAACAGCAACAAAAGTGTGCACCTTTTCGCAGAAAAAAAAACAAAAAAAAAACATACGAAAGATTGTTGTCGTGCCACACGGGCAAACAGCTTAAATTTTTGGCAACCGTTTGATTATGCTAATTTCGATGTGTTCGATAAGATTGTGTGTTGCTTTTTTTACCTAGACAAAAATCCGACGCCGACGTTCCTTCCTTCGACGTGCGGCAGCTCCAAAAAATGCTTAAGTTGAAGGTTGAAAATTATATAATCTCCAGCTTTTTGAGAACCTTTTTTTTAATGTCCTGTATCTAGCTATTAGTTAGACAGGGCTGAGTTTTCCCGAGGGATTTGTTGTTGTTATTCGTTTCTTTCTCGGTAAGTGAACGGTATATTCCTCTTATTGTTCACATCATCGGTATGGGTGTTTATTTTACTTGCCAAATCACTGAATCACAATTGGGAAAGCTGTTTTGCTACTGCTATCATCACTTTAAATCACTTCAATCGCAAATCAAAACCATTAAAACTGTAATTTTTCTCCAGCAAAGCACAGGAGCACTTATGTAACGAAAATTTTCCATCCATCGAAGCCATTGGGAAAACTCTGGGAAAACCCTTCAAGCCAACAACAGAAAACATCACTTTCAGAAGCGTCGTCGCGATTCGAGGAAAAAAATCTCAACCTCGAGCCTAATCCACACCGAAAATGGCCCCCACTAGCACAGAAATTGGTTTTCCCGGCAACAAACTGGACAGATTTTCACCGAAATGCACTTTCCGAACCGTCAGAACCAGAGGAGGAAAAGTTGGGAATTGCGTTTGCACCAAAACAGGCACCTCCGAACTGAGTGCGGCCGCCATTTCTAACTTCCCAGACTGAAATGATCGCCCGTGGAAGATTCGAAGCAGAGAAGCATCCCCCCATGCACTTTGGCTATAGATTTTCATATCAAATGAAACATCAACGCCAAACTTCTCTCCCTCGAGAAGCGGCCGGGTTGAGAAAGAGAGAAATCAGGAAAACTCTGCTGGGAAATCTCTGCCCTGAACGAACAACCGGAATCCTCACATTTTTGTTGTGGGGATTGAGAACCCAAGAGAGAGGAAAAACAATCCGCTCTGGTGCGCCGCCATGTGACCTGGCGGTCGGCATTGTTTTCAAACAAAATCGAGCGATCAAAACAAAACCCAATAATGACCTTAACCTTAAACTACTGTTAACAACACGCGCGCAACCGTTCGCTGCTCCCGTTTTAGTGAGAATTAAATAATTGCAAAATAATAACCGAACCCATCGATAGGGTAATTAAAAGGCGTCTGAAAAAAATCCATCCGATTATTGTGCCCCAACTTAGGTCAATTATTTAGATTAATTACAGCGGAAAACATCGATATGTAATCGACGCCCTCCCTGCCTTTCCCTCCATAGCTACCGATGTTTTGGCTTTCCACTCTCGCTTTTCCACAAATTGGAGTATTGTCGGTTGCAACAAAAATGAACCATGTCCATTAGACTGAATCGATTTGGGGTCATTTTGGAATTTCTCAAACCCTGGGGTCTAAAAAGCTTCGTCTTGGTCCAACATTCATCCATGATTTTTTGCAAAATTTTCAATTAACGTTTACATGAGTAAATTTGAACTTTTAGGTTTGCATGGGGAAATTGAATATTTTGTACTGAAAAATCAACATCATTTTTGTTTCGTCTGTGGAACCGAGCCAGCTTATGGTTTTTATGAAATTTATAAAACTCCTAAAGGAAATTTTCCGCTCAACAACTTTGTCGAAAACCGTAACTTCATGTCTCATTAGGCAAAAAAGTTATTAGCTGTTTAACAGGGGTAGGGGAGAAGCGGGCTATATGCGCATATTATGGAAAGCACTTATTTTCTCCCATATTCCAATAGATAGGAGTCTAAAAACTATATACACACGAGCGGACATCTGTTGTTTTTGGTAGGGTCTAACACTTTCAAAAAATCATTTTTTTTTATTTTCTTATTGTAAAACATTTCAAGAATATTGTATCAAATTTTCAAGTCAATTGAAGCAAAACTGTAGAAATTATAGGCCTTTATCTCCTCCTATCTAATACTGCAAGAAACCAAGAGCAGAAACTTCAAACGCGTTTTTCTCGAAAGCACATTTTTAAAGTCCGTGGACATCGTCATTTGAAAACTACTTCACCGATTCTTTTCAAATTTGGAACATATTTTCTACCTATAAAATAGCAGACCCCAACGTTTTTTTTTTACTTTGGGGAGATTTTACAGATAAAAAATGGTGGATTTTTTCGTAAAAAATCGTAGTTATTACTTCAAACAGCCACAAAAATTTCATAAAAAATTTTTTAAGTTAAAAAAAACGTTGGGGTTCAGAAAAACATCTATTAAAAATATTTTGCTCTGATTTTTCGACTTCAGATGATTCTGTGCTGAGATACAGTGTCCACCGCAAATCCTGTTTTCTAAAAGGCATCCTCGAAAGTGCTCCGTCACTGGCTCATTTTTCAATATTTTTCTACGAAAAAATTACTAAAAAATTTGAATACATTTGTTTGAATGATGGCTCCAAAAAAATCGTGAAAATGGTGTTTTTTTTACCCGTTAGACCCTACACCTCCCCCCCCCCCCCCCGCTTTATTGGCTACTTCACATGATAAACTTACGCCTGTGAATTTATTCTGTCACAAATTTGTCACTTTTTAAACTATTTTTTGAGATATTTGATTCTGAAATCGCGAAGTGAAATTTATTATTGGCGCACTCCGCCATATTGAAAGACGACCTTAGTGATCCCCCCAACGTGTTTCTTTGCTTTAACGCTTCCTAACGTCAATGCATGTAACGATCAAAATCATTAAATCCAACAGAAAAGTGTTGAAACAAAATTAGAAAAATTATTTCAAACTAATCTGATTTGTATAAATTTGACAATTTTCGATTGAAATCGAATCGCTTTGCCCCCATAATTCGTCGTAATTTTGCGACAAGGGTAGGAAACCGTTTTGCAATAATTGGAGTTAAACCGGTTCATTTTTACTATTTTTGCTGAGCACAGTTGGACTCATAGACGTCATAGAGAATGAACATAATTGATTTAAAAGTAATTTTGATTATTTTGACCTCATTGAAGCAAGGAACTTAATGCGCCGGGAGATAAGTGCAAAAAGTCTATTTATATTTATAAATTACTTGAATGTATTCAGCATTGCTTATTATGCATGGTTTTAAATGAACAAAGAATTGAAGGCTTTTTTTAGCTAAGTGGTTGATGTTTTACAAATTATTTACTAACAGTACCGTGCATAATTTAATAGAAGAATATCTCCAACTTTACACATATCTAACGTTCAACTCTAATGATATTGTTTCTTCAAAAATTTATATTTTAAGATTGGATTATTTTTGATTCTATTATCTGATGACATTAAACATGTTCTTAAGTATTTGAAACATGTGATACATTAATTTTATGAAAATTAGACTTTTTGAACAGATCACTGAGAAATCCTTTAAAACTTAAACTAAAACTTCTCCAGTTTTCAGAAATTCTCTGAATGGGAATCAATAACTACTCTAACTACTAACCAGAGTCACTAGTTCGGATCTCAATACAAATTTCGATAAAAAAAATCGAATTTCGTAGATTTTTTGTACATAAATTCGTTCAAAATTCTACAAAATCGAATCCGCTCATATTCTGATTCCTCCCATATAATTTTTAAACTTGACTCATTTTTTTTTTTCATTTTATTAAATTCTCAGTGAATTTTCAACAAAATGTGTTTCGTCGTTTTTGACATATTACAGTTTGAATGAAAATTGTCGAAAAGTCAAATTTTAGTTGAATTGCTGTACGCCAAGTCCCAAAAATTTGAACCCAAAAACTTGCATTTAGCTGATTTATTTTGCAGCAACAAAACAAAATTACACCAACAAAACAAAATGACAACAACGAAATGTTAGAATAACGAAGTGAAATTGGCTGACGCGCCGTTGTACTGAAGCGGAGATTGCAGGTTCGAGTCCTGCCGGTGAGCCGTTGTATCTTTTTCGAAAAATTCATGATAATTACGGCTTATGTTCTTTCGTTCTTTGATAGCTCATGTTTCTCTAATTCTTTCCATCACCTACGAAAATATTTTTCTTATCGTCGAATCTTCAAATTGAAGTATTGAGTTCACTCAACTTCATGTAGCCTGGGTTTCGAGGGACAACTTTTATTAGACACAAAACACACGACGTATTACAGGACACGACACTTAACGGAAAAAGGGTTTAAAATTATCTTTTTTGTAGACCGGTTTCGGGCTCGTTGTTGTCCATCTACAGGACGATGTCCGACTGATTAGTTGAAGACACTTAACGTAACCAATTTCCTACTCTGCTGATGTATTCGTCGAAAGGGTGTCACAATATGCGAACTTTTGGATGATCAGGTTGAAAAGTGGGGATATAATCGGCGGGTCGTTCATCATTGAACGCCCGAAACCGGTCGACAAAAAAGGTAATTTCAAACCCTTTTTCCGTTAAGTAAGAACGTTAAGTGTCGTTTCCTGTAATACGTCGTGTGTTTTGTGTCTAGTAAAAGTTCTTACGTGAGCACATATCATTTAAAATGAGTGACTACTTTTAAATCAGATTTATTTTGAAGCCTTTCGTCCCGACCATTAACTCAAAATTTTATGTAAATAATTTATAGATTGTTCTGCATAACCAATTTTTCTAACACTTTGAGATTATCTGCTGCATCTGCGAAGTGGAGATTTCAAGATCTGAAATACTTTTTATTTCTTTGTATATTTTCCCAGAAGTTCAAATCTGTCGTCCGGTTAGATTCACTACTCAAAAACACAGTCATAACTTCGCGAAACTTAATTTTATCAAAACAGTTTTTCAGCTGAAATGTTATTGGGAAACATTTCAATGTGATGTGAATGTTTCATGAAGATTGATGGAATGCTACAGGAGTTACATTCATTACAAATTATCCCATTTTCACGTTTAAAATATTTTAATCAATTGATTTTTTTAATACAAAACTTCATATCTAGGGCATAAATCAGTCGAATGGTTCTTTGGGCGTTGCTGAGAGCATTCTTAAGCTTATAATTTATATTCAATATGTCAAAATAAATCAAATTCTAATTGAGACAAAAAGCAATTTAAAAAAAATTACATCTTCTTTATAGGGGTAAAAGGGGGCAAAACAGATTTTGTCCTTTTATCCTTTCATCAGCAAATAGTTCATTTTAAACCTTTTAGTTCGTTTTGAGAATTGAGAAAATTTCACGTAAGATAGGTACTATTCCAGGCTCTGAAACTCGTGGCTTCGAATTTTTTGGGATTAAGGGTCCAAACTTTCCCAGTGGGTATTGGACGGTTCATATGGACGACCTCCTTCAAAAGGGGCCATCTCCGAATTGGATTGCATTTGAACTAGAAGTTCTCATAAAAAGCTTTTGGTTCAAATATCAGCTACTTAGACTACATGGTGGCTGGGCCTTTGAAAGCTTTTTAAGATGTGCTACCATTGGGAAAAATCGGACAACATTAGGAACAACATCAAATTTGCCTGTGCAACTATTGGACAAAAACAGCTTGTTTTAGATGATTTTTTAAATATCGATGTCACTTTTTTCGAGCATTTGAACTTTTGGATCTTGTTGACCAAGCCTGTACGAGTACCATCGACAAAAAAATGAACGAATTCGATTGAAAGGACCGAAATACTACATAGAAACCAAAATGTGCTTAGCTGTTCAACGATTTGCAAATCACCCTAATAGGAGTTTTAGTGATTTGAAGTTAAAAAAAATGTCATCAGAACCCCTCCGGTACGTTTAGAGTTAAAAGAAATAAATTTTAAACCATTAAATGGAAAACAAACAAATTTTGAAATTCAAGATTAAATGTTCAAAACTGTTCATCCCAAAGATAGAACGCAACATAATTGACTTTTCTTCAGAATCGCAATACCGGGCTGACCCTGTCCGCCAGAGGTGCACCAAACAGCTGATTTTGACAGTTCGTTTTGTGAGCGAGCGAGCGAGCGAATCGTGAAACGAGAAATGGCGCATGAGCACTCGGGGAGAGGCTTAAGGAAATGGGAAAATGGTATGTATGGTGGTAGTCTATGATTTCCTTTGGCGGCACACACATGAAAACATGAAAACACTTGTGCATGGGTGGTATGAAAATCAACCAGTGCTAAAAATCTGGGCGTTTGGTACGATGAGAACACGTCAAATCAAATCGAACGTTATGACAGTTTGAACTAATATTTTTTCTTCATAAAGCAAGATAATCTTTTGATACGAGGGACAAGAAAACTGTTTTCAAAATAGATATTTATATTGAAATTAGTTTAAAAAATTTACAAAGAGGAAGAGATTGTTGACAAACAAATATATTAACAAGCGCTGATCTACTTTGTACAAGCATCTGGCTAAACACGCGTAATCATCATGCTGTGAAATGCATGATTATTTACTAAACTGATATCACGCTGTTATGATAGACCAAACGCTCATGTTATGGATAAGATAGGCACAATCGTCAAACAAACTCTCCGGAATAGGTGACAATATTTCATGAAAAAATTCGTTAGATTTTTTGCTCATTTTATAAACTTCTTATTTTGTTGAATTTGAATTCGAAAAGCTCGATACAAAACTAGGGCAACCACACCCAAGCAACATTTTAAAATCCTGATGGTTTTATAGGGAAATATGGAAGTTTTATAACGAGATTGCAAAAGCCTTAATAGCCGTGAAGCGTATTTCAACAAGACCATTACAAAAACTATCTTCAGAGTATCTACACGACGTTTATAAAACCTGTTTCGAAAACCTCAATAAATTTCAAGAATATCTTTATTTTCCGTGTATATAGCGGGTTTTGAGGCCGCTATAAAGCAATTTCAAAACCTCGCTATAAAACCCTGCCAAAATGTCATAAAACGTCAAGTGCCAACAGCTGTTCGGAAAACAAATAAGAAGAAGAGAAGAAAAACAAAACCGACGAGAAATTTGCGTACGATTTCTGCAATCAGAAGGTAAATTTTCCATCGTAATTTTTAACTTGTAGCTAATATATATTTTTTTAAATTGCTTTAGATAATATCCGGAAATATGCCCTGCCTGGCCGAGTCGTCCACAATTCGGCGCAATCGCCCCGACCATCGTTCAGGCCGTTGTACTGAAGCGGAGATTGCAGGTTCAAGTCCCGCCGGTGAGCCGAGTCCGGATGTTTATTGATTTGCCGGTAACAGATGGTTTTTCTCACCGGCAACACATCCTGAAAAGTCCGACTGTGCCGTCGCATTAGCCGTTGGAATTGCTGCGAAGCTGTGGCGGAATGTGGCTAGAAAAACAATCTGGACCCTTGTTCCGGAGCTGCTTCATGAAACCGGAAAGACGACCTACTATTTCCCAAACAAGTACAGCGAATTCTACTGCTGGATCCGGTTTAAAAGGTAGTGTAATATAAATTGAATTTAAATAAATAGTGAATCGCATTCTGGTGATGTTTTTTAATTATTTCATGGGATCACGCCATTTTGATGGATTATTGAAAATATTGAGAAAATAAATCTCATTCATTCTGTTATTATGAAGCATTTAATATTATGAAGCATATGAGAGCCTAACACCTTACTTGCACAAAAATTGTATAAAATACTGATAGAGAAACAAAATGACAGAAACTCAAAAGTATTTTTCATGTTTCGAAATATACATTTATTGAAATCTTTTATTTCGCAAAACTATGATGGGGCTCGTTTTTTTCACATGTATTTCGACAAATCAATCGATAAATTTTAAAGCGCATCAGATTTGTGAATGAGGTAGCGATTATCATCATGTAATTAAATTGATCAATTAAATATCATGTATTGTTGATCATTGGAAAAATGGAATCATCTTGTTATATTT
Source organism: Uranotaenia lowii (assembly GCF_029784155.1). Taxonomy (NCBI): domain Eukaryota; kingdom Metazoa; phylum Arthropoda; class Insecta; order Diptera; family Culicidae; genus Uranotaenia; species Uranotaenia lowii. The sequence continues at coordinate 212,991,095 of NC_073692.1, read as the reverse complement.
TCGACTCAGTCTGATTTTTTTTTCGTCAATTCAATTTCAAAACCGCTGTAAGAAATTAAATTTTCACTCAAAAAAAATTTCACTCAAACTTGACAACTTTCATCTGACGAAACCTGGTTTTATAAGGTACTTTCAATGTGTTCTTCAGAACCTCCTGTAGGTGGGCCTTTTTACACTTGTAAGTGTTTTAAAGATGTTTTAATGGGGTTTATAAAACTAAACGTTGTTTTATAGCGCAGTTTGGAAGAATTCTTCCAGTTTTTTATAAAACTAAAATTGTTACTTGGGACAGTCTACCATTTTTAAAGGTCATGATGCCGGGAAAAGAATGTTTAAAATTATGGAACGAACAATTTTGATTTCGTAATGAAGCCACAACAGGTAAACAACAGTCGGACTCTCTAATGACTACAGTCTGATAGCTCAACGTCAAGGTTGCCATAAAATTGTCCCCACTTAACATACTACTCACCAAAATGTGTAGTTTTGAGCGAAACTAGAACAAACTTGTCTTATCAGTCAACGAGTGGTGTTGGGCTTTTAATAGCTTTGGCTACACATGCGCTAGTTTAACAGATTTGCCACTCTATTTGCCGCCGCAATTAAAACCATCACTCTATTGGCTTTCGTTTATCACTCGTAAATGCACCACAATCGCCCTGTGTAGGTGGGGATATGACTCGGGATGACGAGGTTGTTTGAGTGCACGTGAAAGGGCCTACAGGCAGATTAGCCAATTTGAACAAGCAGCGAAAGTATTACGATAGCTTCTCCTATCAGAGCAGTTCAGACTCAGACACTCAGCATTCATTGGAATGATATGAATCAAATTGTGCTTATCTTCTTTGATTCTGCCTGTAAAAAGGATTAAACGTTGCATCACAGATTTTTATTTTCTATATTTATCCATTGTGTAAGCTTTAAAAACTGAAAATCCACTGATACATTCAACTAATATTTAATTAAAACATATATTCCAAATCACTTCACAAAATTGTTTTTAAAATTAACGACGTAAATTCCAGGTTTTATTAGTGATAACTAACAGGGCCGTAGGAAGAACCGACTCATGGGGAGGGGGGGGGGGGGTTTGGTGACTTATTTTTACCTATGATTTTTTGCCCAACAACACACGAATAAAAAAAAATAAAACAAATTATTTTTATAACTAGATGATTATTCATTTTTAAGTACTCATTAATAGTTTTTGTATGAAATCGTAACTTTAGAGAAGACACGAATGCCACAAGGATGATACAGTGTCATTTAAAAAAACCTTAAAAAAAAAACTTTAAAACAGTGGTCCTTAGCCTAAGGGGTGAGCTAAATTTTTATAATGAAGCCAAAATATGAAATTTGCTTTCATCAATGGTTAAAATTTTTGAATATGTTTAAAAGTCTGAAAGATCAAAGTTATTTGATTTGAGCATAAAATAAGTTCTTTTTAGGGTAGCCTTCAATTTCTTTAAAAAAAAAACTTATTCTATACTCAAATCAAACAAGCCTAATCTTCAAAACTGTTTTGCAAATTCTAAGATTCTAACCTAAATTTTACAAAATAAAAAACAGTAAGAGATAAAAAATTTCGGATCTAATATGATTGATGCAAACTTGAACTAAATTTATGATTTTAGTTTGAAATTAGGCTTTAAAAACTGCAATATTAATAATGTTTAACAATACACTGAAGAAATAAAGTATTTTATGCAGATTTTTTAAGTGAAGATCAGGTACATGTTTCTTTAACTGGAAATATTTTTCATGAAGAATCAATTCCATGATAAAAATCTTGTAGATGATTTTTTTTAAATATAATTTGGGATATTTTGCAGGAATCATAACTTTGAAAATTTACTTAAGTTTAGATTTGTGATTTTCAGTTGAATTGTATGTACAAACTAATTCTGATTAAAAATATGATATTTGGAAAATGAATTGACAAGCAAATTTTTAAGTTCATGTTCTCTTAAATTTCTCAACTATTTTATGTTGATTGAAAAACTCATTCAATTGAACTTTGAATTTGTTTCCAAATTTCTATACGATTTTTGAAATGTACAAAAAATATGATTTAGGAATCTCACTTCTAGATTAGAACTTTATTATCCAAGCCTTTGAGCCCTCATTCATGAATCTATTATTTAAATACTGTAGAGCTGGTTTAATCTTCATTCATCATTTCAATGATTGATTTTTGATCTGTTTTGTGAGTCTGGTTAAAAATGTGAATTTCAAATGATGAAACTGAATCTGAGTTTTAATTTTGGATCGCCACCTATAAGCTTTATATGTTTAAATTTTGTGCTAAAATAAAGTTTAAGAATTTCGATTATGAGTATAAAACAAAATTCTTCTTTTTTTATAATTTGAAATCTACTGAAAATGCATGTGATTTTCGAGAAACATTATTCAAATTTTATATGAAATGTAAAACCGAATTTGAGCCAGGATTTCAAAGCAGCTTTCCATTCTTAATTTCTTATGATTACTCGAACTGAAAATCAAGAATCCTAAACTTGATACAGAATCAGAAATACGAAAATATGTCGAAATATAATTTTTGTCATGGGAATATGGAACCAAAAGCTTCAAAATGGGTTTGATTGAAAATTTAATATTCAGAACTGAATTTCTATAATCAGATTGCCGGATTGCCTGGTTTTAACCGGATTGGCCCGGATATTTAATATAAAATTTGGAAAAAGTCCGGTCCGCCCGGTTTCTCGGATTTCATTGGAAAAGCCCGGATTTTGCCCGGGTCTGTTTCATTCTCATTCTTAAATCAAACTAAAAAAAAACAAATTGTGTAAAAATTTTTTTTAATTATGCGTCCAAAATTTTTGCAGCAAGTTTCAAAAAAATAATCATGAAAGGTTTTTTAAAGTTTTTTTTTAGATTTTTGATGAGCAATTCCTAGGTTTTGACCAAAGTTGCCCGGTATTGCCTGGATTTTGGTCGACAATTTTGAAATCAAATACCCGGCTTTTGCCAGGTTTTAATTTAAAACAGCATGGATTTGTCCGGATACGTGCTGAATAAAATCTGACAACCTTATTCTATGAAGCAGTGAGAAAATTTTGAAAACTGTAGCAGATTTCAAGCTTGGGATTGATTTTTGAGGCTTTTGCATTAGTTTTTAGTCCAGATAGTTACTCTTGAATATCTTTGCTCTATTATCATAATTTGATTATGAATTTAAAATTTTGAGTCTAGAGTAGAATACCTCGCTTGCTTTTTTGGACCCTCATGGGGGGGGTTTAACCCCCAAACCCCCCTCCCCCCCCGTTCCTACGGCCATGATAACTAACCATCCTTGTGGCATTCGTACCTTGAAATTTCTACAAAGTGATAGTACCAGCCTATATATTTCCCGATCAAAAGAGAAAAAACTAAATTATATCAAGATGAAATATTTTGGTATTCAATTTTTTCTATCTAAATGAGATGAAATTTTGCACTCGTGTAAGGTGCTAAAATATCTCAAATAAAATCAAAAAGTACATGCTAGAAAAATCGAATTTTATCACCTTTATTATAACAAGGTTATACCTCAATCAAATAGTATAGGGGAAAGTGGGGTATCGTGGGCCATGGGGAAACGTGGGCCACTTTTAATATCTCAGATGTGTGTTGAGATAAAAATCTTAAACCAACTGTCATCGTCGTCGCTTTACGTGAGCATATATTTCTATATGTTGTTGACTTAAATACGCATCATAAGCTTCTTTTATTTATTAAGCTTAAAAAAAGTTAGAAAAATTTACTTACATAATTAAAAAAAACACCCGCTAATTGCATCGATGGAGAACCTAAAGTTCATAATAAAAATATTCTCATACGCTTATGATCTCAGTTTTGCAATGATCTTTCACGTGGAAAAGGAATTTCTGATGAAACATCAATAAGTCACACAAACGCAACCAATTTGCAAATCATAGCTTGTGGGGAATCGTGGGCCACCCATCTTGAACCACCTATATTTTTATGTTTTTATACCTATTCAGAACTTAAAATATGTTTTTCCTATATGTAAAGTTTTCTTATGCCAAATGAAGAGTTATGAAAAATATTTTGTCCATCCTATACAAGAAATTTCGCCAAAACGTTCGCGATCCAGGTTTTGGGATCTATTCGATCATACATAGCTCTAATTTTTATTTCATCATCTGAAATTGCTTTTAAATAACGAAATGAATTATGAAATCACAGTTTTGGGTCAACTCATAAGCTTTGCATGTTATTTGGTCAATTTGGATTTAGTGGCCCACGATTCCCACCATTTTTCAAAATCCAAAAAATATTGCTTTGTTTAAAACAGTCAGAATTTGGGGAATATAACTTTTTAAAATTTAAAAAAAATACCTTATGATACCTTGAAAATGTAGAAAACCATTCCATTTTTTATTTTCATTTTATCTTTTACAATAAAAAAGTTATGGAACAACGAAAAAAAGTGGCCCACGATTCCCCACTCTCCCATATTGACCACCAAAAAATGCAAAAATATAAGTCTCGAGATAAAAGATTTCGTGTAACGTTGGCCTTGTACCAATTTAACTTGTATGCAATGTTGAACTGCCTACTGGCTTGTACTCAAACTTATGAATTGCAAACTTGCACAACTCTAGAAACATTTTGGTACAGCCAGGAGGATTAGATTCTCGATTTGCAGATTGAAAAGCGCACTCAGAAAAATACTATTATGTATGCCATAAGATTCTCTTATGAATTGGCGCCATAAGAAAAATTAATGAAATTCATAAGATTGTCTTATGACGCGAATGAATTCTGAAGATGAACGCCTACTTCAATGAGAGGTTGTTGCTTTTCATAAGAGATTCTTATGGAAACAGTAAATCACTTTCTAATTAGAAAAATTGTCGATATTTCATGCTGAAAACAATCACTTTATTGTTTGCCAAATTTGTTTAAAATTAAATCCTTCATGGTCACCATCAGCAGCGCATCAACAGACGGCTCCATCAAAGTTTTTTTTTTGCCGCATCTTAATCCACTGATAAACTTAATCTTCGACCTTTCGTTTTTTGCCGATCAGCTTGCTGAAAAGTAAACAAATAATGTATTTTAGTTTACTAATATATTCAACGTTCACACCAAAAACATCAAATCGAACTTACCATTCCGGAGATAACAATAACATTTAACATTGAAGGAAAACTATAATAACTATAATGAACTGGAGATTGCTTCGTACTGTTAGATGGTGAAAAAAAAAACTGATGCTATGAATGAATGTGTTCATCATTTTTTCACAATGCCGTTTCTTCTATTTTTCATAAGAACATCGTATGAAAATTGAAAGAATTTCATAAGACTCTTATAAAAAATTAGTTTGGACGCAAAAAAGTGGTTCATAAGATGTATCTTATGAAATTTATAATAAGATTTCCTCTGAGTGCGCGCATGCTACCTCGGAGCCATGAGTAATACATTCGAATGAGAGCTTCAAAATTGCAATAAAAGCTTTCGACGCCAGAAAATTGAGAAAGAAAAAAAACAACTGTTATGTTATGCTCTCCTGAACGGGTACTGAACCTTTGGTTTCATAATGTAATAGATTTGCAACAATTTTCATATTAAAATATTGAAAAATCTTTTTTTTTTTTGTATGTACACATTAGGCTGAATCAAATCACAAAATCTTCACATCTCTTTAATCGATGGAAGCGATTCTTTTTCTTCTTTTTGAATCCCCGTATGATCTGTCGAAAATTGAGTAAAATTTTAGCTGCATCCCATTCAAAATAATGTAATACAGCGCTTTCGTCGCCTATTGCAAGCGCGGGGCAGTTTCAATGATCAAGATATTCCTATGTTAGATTTCTCGCACTCTCGACTCGAGAAAACTAACATAAATAAGACATTTCCCCACTTGTCAAGCGATCAGCTGATTTCTCATGTTTACATTTTCTAGGGTCAACATAACAACAACATTACGCATGTTCAATGACCAGATAGTAACGAAATAAAATTGGCAATGCAATTGTAGTGGTTTTGTAAGTGCACCTTGGTGAGGAAAATATCAATTCTTTATTTAATTAATTGTAAATTCATAACAAGTAATGATTTTAATTAAAGAAATTTTTAAAAGAAAGAATTGAACTGTGCTTACCATCAAAGATCAAAATGGCGACCAGTTGATGTTTACATTTTTCAAAACAAAAACAAAAAGTTACCCTCCCACAATCTGTCTCAGCAAATACTCTATATCAGAAGCTTCAAATCAGCTGTGTAAGAGCAAGTTCACTGGTGTTGGGAAAAAGTGGTAGAAATTTTGATATTTTGAAAATTTTACCATGCTGAAATGTTTTCAAGATCTTGTGGCGTTGTATTTTTTACAGCACTGTTTCTATTTCAGCCGTACGTGATAGAAATATTGCTTTTTTTGCATCACAGCATGCGAAACTACAACACGTGTTGTTAAAAAACTTGAAGGCCGAAGATCTATAAAATGTTTTTGCACGACAAAATTTTCAAAATGTTCAAAAAGTGACAAAATTTCTACCACTTTTTCCCAACACCAGTGAACTTGCTCTTAGTGAGAGATCAGCACGGAAAATAAAAAAAAAGGTAAAATTTACCCTTTTGCAAGGTGATTTTTTCCACCCCTCTTTCGAGGTAAATTTTACCTTTTGTTCATTAACCTAGCAAAAAGGTAAATTTTACCTTTTTTCAATTCACATAGCAAAAAGGTAAATTTTACCTTTTTCGCATTCACCTAGCAAAATAGTAAATAATACCGTTTTCCCATTCACTGATTTAAAAGGTAAAGGCTAGTTGGTTTGGTTGGTTTCTTTAATAAAAATGGAATCAAAATTAATTCAAAAATTTATATTTATTTGAAATAAATTGGGATTTTACATTATATTTATTTTTGAAATGTATCACCGTGTTAAAAAAAACTATTTAGGTAAGTGCTTTTTTCGCCAGGCTCGTGGCAATTCGTTAACGCATTCATGCCCTTCTCCGTTTGACTAATCCGGTCAGGTCCGGCTTTTCCGGAATGATATCTGGAGGATGACGTGAAATATACCTCGAAGCTGGGCCGATCTGAAACAAAAGCAATACATTAAGACGAGAACCAGCACAACTAAATGATATCTAAGAAAACACTTACCATTCTGTTCCGATTTTCTCTTATTGACACGAAACAAAACTTCCCTTCGGAACGGACAGCCAAACAGCCAAAACATCTTAACATCAATAAACGGATTCGGCAAATAGTTACTTTTTTCGAGATAAATTGTACCGTTTTGTTTAGCTCAATCCAGGTCAACTTCATCTCGTTACGAGGTAAGTTTTACCTTATTTGGATTTACCTTTTTTTCTAGGTGAATTATACTTTTTTATTGAGCCCAATTCAGCTGAACTACACCTCGCCACGAGGTAAGATTTGCCTTTTTTCTCGGTAGATTGTACCTATTTTTCAACCTCGATTCAGGTAAATTTTACCTCGCTGTGAGGTGAGTTTCACCTTGAAGAGGTAGAAGTTACCTTTTTGACTTTCACGAGCCTTTACCTTTTTATTATTTTCCGTGAGGAATTGCTAGAAGTTTTCTGGTACAAAGAAGGAACACTATTTATTACATTATTTATTACAGAACTCGTTATTCAAAAAGTAAAAAGGTAAACAAAGCCTGCGTCACTTGCCAGGATGTTTATGTATCCTAAATAGGCGAGAATCGTAACCAGCAGTTGGCAATGATTTTTTCTCTACTTTTCGCTGGTACAGCGATGATGGTTGTTTGTTTGAAAATGCAACTGACGTCACTAATTGGCATGGTTACAATGTTTACAAAAAAAAAACTTTTACTAACACTTAGCACGCGATTTCCATCGCCACCTGAGAGATGTATACAGGTTGGGTAGAATCTGCCTGAAAACTAACTGTCAAAATTTGCAAGCGATGTTTTCGAAAAAACATTGCATATTTTCAATTTGGTAATCAAAATAACAATGGTACAGTACAAAGCGTTGAGCCAGGTAAAATACTGTAAAATAAATTTAATTTTTTGTGTTTGTAATAGTCTTTCTATTTGTTTTTTTTTTCGGCAGATTGCTTTCATTACACACTTTATGATATTCTAGTGTGTTCGTATCACCATGGAGCAAGTGCCAATTGCGGTTCGTTTGGAAAAGGAGACGAAATAGATAGCACAGCCAATTCTAACAATTCCGGTAAGTTTGGATTTTAACTCTATCATAGCGCGAGTGACGAAGAAAATCGGACTCTGAAACGAGAAAGTTGATAAAATATTTACTGATTGCAAATCTTTTGAGCAAAAAGATTTGTTCGAAGTTGAGGGAAACTTTATTTTTAAGGACGCAATGTCAGTTTTGTTTGGGTACTTGTACCGAAATACTGTTCTGTTTGACACCATCCATTGACCCTCCAAAAAAAGCTTCAAATGTACTTCAAAAATGATCGCTGCTGCTTCCATTCTCCCTCAAAGAAGGGAAGTTTAAGGCGGCCGAGATGAGCTTTATAATTGTGTTGTTCGTATTCTCGAGCTAAAAAAAAGCTTTGGAAGGATTGATAAAGAAAACATGGAGATTTTTATGAGTGCTCTTGTAGCTTCGTGGTATTTGGATGGCCAAACGGGAAAAATAACTTCTGCTCCTGGAGCTTCCCCGATACTAAAAAAACCTTTCTTTCACTCCTACAAATGAGCAAACATTCCGAGCTATTTATCATGGGAACGAAAGAAAAAAATCTCTGCCACGTGTGTGAAGGAATGAAATGATCACACCATTTATGAGCGATTGGAAGCTCTGTGTGCAAGAAGATTCATCAAATTCAAAACTTGGTCAGAAGTTCAATCAGATGAGAAAGGCTTACGTGAAACATTTTCGGGTAACATCAACTACCTTAGTCAAGCCGAAGATCGAGCTGAAAAACAAAGTTGTACCTCTGATCGCTTCAAATGTATCGTATTCCAATGTAAAAGCCTTAAGTTTGAGATAAATTAGAATATTTCGAGGATATTTAGAAGGAAATACGATTAGTGGAAAGACCTACACATAATTTAAGTGTTTTTCTATGTAAAATTTGTTGGGAAAAGTTAAATGTTTTCTTTAGCTCAACGTGTATTCAGTATGATTATGCATTTTTCGGATATAATTGCATTAATGGAGAAAAAATTGAATAATTTGGTTAGCACAAAACATACATTATTCACACTTGAAAGAATGCATTGGACATCTGATGCCCAAAAAGGCACAGAAAGCCTTCGCTATCATCTTACCCCTAATATTCCCCTGAACGTTTTATCTTCATTTGAAGTTTTTTTTTTAATTTAGTTCAATTTGTTGTTGGGACAAGCTACAACTGATTGAGAACGCCTTACGAAAAGTTTTCGACGCTGGCATTTGAATCTTATGCAATTAATATAAAAAATATTTATTTGAAAGAGCAACCGTGATAAGCAAAAAATAATAGTTTTACATGAAACTATAAAACTTACCCTGGAAAATTATAACTGAGTAGGGAAAAGATTACTTTTTCTTTTATGAAAAACCCGACAGTTGTTGTAATACACTCGAACTGAACGCCGAATCTAAATTATTAATCACACCGAAAACTTTTAACGATTTTCAGGGGAACGATCTCAAACCCGAATCTCATTTGAAAAAAAAAAATCGGAAACCGACGATCTGCACCTCAGGACACCGGACGCACGACTGGAAAGCTCCACTGATAGAAACTGAGTTCTTGGTCTCAGAAGCGCCATAGCACTCTGTCAAAACTCTTGGCCCAGTTGAGACCGTTTGAAGAAAGCTAGAAAACGCGCACTTATCAGTTAATTAAATTCAGCAGCTGAAAACAGCAACGAGGTACCGGTCCATTGCAAAGTGTAAGCAATTGCTATCTTCTGATGAGGCTTCTGCTGAGGGCAGACACGAGTGGGTGGACAATTTGCAAACCGCAAACAGAACTACATCATGCAGCCGACGTAGGCTCAACAGATCTTGAAAACAAAATTCAAACACCAAAACATCAACGGGGACCTACGTCAAGATATCGTACGGGACTTGTGTACGATCTGTTGAACTTTCCTGGAGGGACTACCATAACGTCGATTACTATTTTTTCGTTTACCTCGGCCAAGTCTGCACGCTGTATTGGTTATCAGACGAGTGGTACATCTTTTAGGTTTTAGATGGACAAGATAATTCAAGTAGTTCTACTAAGCAACTGAGTATCTTGCATCACAATGTCTATCGATAACAGTTACTTTGGGTTTTATTTATACGGAATGATCACGTGTGCTTATACAACTACATTTAACATGGCGACTGAAATAAAGTCTAACATATTTGGTATCTTCGAAGCTTTTTGTAATAGTTATCTCGGAGTGCATTTGGATATCTACGTTCATCTACAATTAATTCAATGGAGTCAATTTTCATTTTGATTTGAAATAAAATTGAATATTTATTGGATTTCCGGTTCCAAATGTACATGCGTAAAGAGTAAAGACAATACAAAAAGGTATACGTGTTGCGGAGGTATACGCTATACGTGTAGCTTAGCTGAAAATTATCAAATGTTATGAAACATAATAAATTTTGATGTTTAAGTAAATTTTTTTACAAGAAATAAGACTTAAGATGACTTAAGAAGAGGCCTATTGAAAACTTTGCATAAAAGTGGCTCCAGAGAGTTCTTTAGGTGGCAGCAGTTAATAAACGGGTTACGTTTATGCATCCATTTACAAATCATCAATTGGGTATCACAAAATTTCATAATTTAAGTTTTTTTTGGATATAGACACGTCGATGCTGATAAAATGTACTTTACCGATGGATCACTTATAGAGGAAACAACAGGATTTGGAGTATTCAACGAAATATCTAGCGCCTCTCACAGTCTCCAGTCACCATGCTCTGTATATGTAGCGGAGTTAGCAGCTATTCACTGGGCTTTAGACAGTGTCACTTCACGGCCAGTTGGACACTACTATGTTGTAACGGATAGTCTGAGCTCTGTTGAAGCAATCCATTCAATAAAACCGGGAAAGCACTCGCCGTACTTCCTCGAGAAGATACGGAATAGTTTGAGTGCTTTATCAAAACGTCGCTTTACCATCACCTTTGTTTGGGTTCCCTCCCATTGCTCAATAGTGGGCAATGAGAAGGCAGACTCTCTGGCAAAGGTGGGGGCGATGGAAGGCGACACGTATCCACGTGAAATCGTCTTCAACGAATTTTACTATTTGGTTCGAAGAAACTCTCTTGTCAACTGGCAGCGCAAATGGGACGAGGATGAGTTGGGTCGGTGGCTCCACTCGATTATCCCAAAGGTAAGCCTTAAACCCTGGTTTAATAGATTGAACCTGAGTCGCGATTTTATTCGTATATTTTCCCGTCTCATGTCCAATCATTATTCCTTAGACGCGGTACTCTATCGTTTTGACATTGCTGGCAGCAATTTGTGTGGTTGCGGCCAAGGTTACCATGACATCGAGCATATTGTTTGGTCGTGTGAGGTCCATCTTGTCGCTAGAACGAATTTCATAGACTCCCTTCGGGCCCGAGGAAAACCACCCTTTGTTCCAGTGAGAGATGTGCTGGCCGTGATAGACTTGGACTACATGTTCGAAATATACCTTTTCCTAAAAACTATTGATCTTCGTCTATAATTCTTTTTATCTTCACATTTCCCTATCTATTTTCTTTATTCTAATAAAAAGTGATGAACTAGATTTAAGCACACAATTGTAAACAAACAAAACGAGTTTGGCTCCTTAAAGCCTAAAGGTATGAGCCGTTTCAAATAAAGATGTTACAAAAAAAAAAAAAGTTTTTTTTGGGGGCTCAACCTTCAAATGGTAGCTTAACTACCGCTGCCAGGAAGACTATCCCATAAGTAGAAATATTCAATAAAAAATGATCTTTTTTTAAAATTTTCATCGATTTTTCTACTGAAACTTCATCTTTTCGACTTCTTGCATTAGATGATTGTTAAAAAATATCGTGCCTTTTTTTGTTAGCTTCAAAATAAGCTGACTGGCGAATGGTGGATAATGTGCAAGTCGAGGCCGCATAGTGGTCATATCACCCAACTCCTGTTTCAACCTCCCTGTGGTGCCGGCTGGGAGGCGAGTGACCTAAACGGAGATCGGGTACCCAACCTCGGTAGATGTTTGGGTCGCATGCATACTGAAAAGGTGGCGCATGCGCCTGTTCTCTAGGACAGGGGTGGTTCAAACAGCGTCTGTCTCGCAGCGAGCGGCTAAACTTATGAAATGCGGCTCCCGCCAGCTAAGTCCAAGATGGCAGTCCCATCGCAGAATAGGGCATTAGTCTAACAATCTACTGCTCCTGATAAATCAATCGTTACGGAAAACAATTTTTTTCAAAATAAGCTGATTCTGGGAAAAACGTAAGAAGCCTTGGTCGAGTGCGGTAAGAAAATGGTTATGTTGTACTACTGGTAAACTACTCATTTTTATTGGAAGATGAGTGTATTTAATACAAACACCTTTGATGAAGTGAAGAATGGTTATACAAATGCGAAAAGATAAATTTATTCTAAGTGATTGATTCGAAGGGGCCAGTACTACGCCATCCGGATTCCTTCTGGTATTTTTCAGATAGACTGACGTTCAATATCGAAGAAAAACCCCATAACTACCCATAAGGTAAGTGGATTTTTTATTTTATTCATTTTCAGTAACTATAGCATAGTTCATCTTAACAAACTGTATATCATACCACAGCGCTCCTAGTGGTTGGATCTGGAATATTTTGACAGTATTTTGTTTTGGAATGTTTTCTCTATCAGTGCTGAGAATTTCATTACGATACTTTTTTTTAAGTTACACGTGATGGAAGCCGCAAAACGAATATTAATTTTGGACACCCATGTCAAAAACCTACGTTGAGAATGGTCAAATCGACCGTGTGCAGCGTTCTCAAATGTTTCCGTGAGATGCATACTATCGATTGGCAGGTTCATACCAAGCTTCATAGTGGAACTAAGGATCGAAAACTGCATTTGAAGGTGTTGAGAACGATCAAGGCAAACCCAGGACAGTCGTACTATGACATCACCAAGAAATTCAGATGGATTCGTCTGCGCGAAGGAATACGATCTTATCGGTCCAGTAAGCAACTAAACCGGACATGGAAGCAGAATGTTGTAGCCAAAGGACGTGCCCGGAAGCTATACAACAAGGATCTAACGCAGTACAACGGATGCCTCTGTCGTATTCTGTGCTTCACGTCGAAATTTGTTTTTACTTTCTATTCCGCAACACAACTCGTTATTTCAACGTTAATCTTAAAACTGATTCGTTTAACTCCCATCTTTACGTTCAGCCTTTTGTTTCGTCATATTCGTTCTTTTTTGGTTCATGACATCGAAATTGATTTCTTCAGGGATAAGATTTATTTTATACTCTACAGCCTCCTCATGGATCTCGCTAACTTTCAGCTACTCAGTTCAGAGAGAGGCTTACTCAGTTGTCGCCAAAACCGCACCTACTCAGTTCTGACTAAATGGCCTTTACTCAGATCTGACTGATCACCCTTTTCGCGAATGATTTCGGAGTGGATTTTGGCCGCTTTTTATGGAAGTAATAGTAAAATCCAGTTAAATGAATAAGAATGTAGTTATAAAGGGTGATACCGTCAAAATTTGGTCAAGGGAAAACGCGTGTAAATCGGTGAAATCGTTTATTTAAAAAATCAAATTAAATAATTCTTTTTCAAATCAAGCACCTATTTATTTTTAAAACAAATATCATTGCATTATTTCTTATTAGTTATCATAATAGTGCCAATCACATTCTTTTTGGATTTTTCAAAAAATAAGATCCTTATAGTTAACACTAGAAGCATAGGAAAAAAGGTTTCGAGAACAAGATCTTTACACATTCAAAAGTGTTTCCTGATCATATCCCTTTTCCCAACACCCGCACCAAAATTGTTTTGCTGGGATGCAGAGGTGACCTCGGTCCTAATGCATAAGTTTGATTTCTTTCATCCTTTTCTCTTATTTTCCTCTCTATCTATTGACAACTAGAACGTGGCCAGTGCCGTTATTGATGTATAAAGAGAGAGCATCAGTTTTTTTTCATTGAGAACATGCTGTCAATCCCAGACACGATTCTTTTGACCTCTGGCCAAAAATGAAGGCCTCGGTCAATCACGGAGTAGCAACCATTGGCGATATGGAATTCGTTCTACTTAGCCAGCCACCCCTGCCATCAGATTTTGTACAAACACCTTGTCCACCTTCTTCGCCGCAGAATGCCAGTTTGCCTTGAACTGCTGCTCGTCCTTAGCAGTTTTTTTTTGTCTTCTTTAGGTTCCGCTTGACAATAACCCAGTATTTCTCAATTCGGCGGAGGTCTGGCGTGTTGGGAGGGTTCTTGTCCTTGGGAACCACCTGCACGTTGTTGGCGGCGTACCACTCCATGACCTTTTTACCGTAATGGCAAGATGCCAAATCCGGCCAAAACAGTACGGAACAACCGTGTTTCTTCAGGAAAGGCAGCAGACGTTTATTCAAACACTCTTTCGCGTAAATTTCTTGGTTGACAGTTGTTTGTAAGTTGATAGTCCGGCTCGTTTTTGGCTCGATGCACGGTTGTAGACGATACACCCAGCTTATTTGCGGCATCTCGGAGAGAGAGGTTAGGGTTTCGCTTGAAACAACCGGCAACTCTGTTTGTCGTCTCAGCGGCTTCCGGTTTTCGATTTCCCCCCGTTCCAGACTTCCTGGCTGTCGACAAACGTTCCCCAAACACTTTAATTACATTTGTAACGGTTGATTTGTCAACTTTTAGCGATTTTGCCAGCTTTGCGTGCGAGAAGCTCGGATTTTCGCGATGCACGAGCAAAATTTTGATACGCTGCTCTTCTTCCTTGGACGGCATTTTGACAACTGAAGATTGAATTCCAAAATCAAAATAGGAGGGACATTTCACACACACACACACACACCTTCAAAATGAGGGGTGTTAAGGTTTTTTAAATGCAAAATTGAAAGAAATACGTCAAGTTGATATTGACCAAATTTATATATAACACCCTTTATATGTTGATCAGAACAATAAAAATTGAGCATTTTTTATATTTTAAAATAAATATAAATCTATAAAATTTCTACAAATTAACTATTTGTAAGATCATGCTTCGTATCTTTTCACTTTTTTTCACTCCGGAACAGCTGTTTCTCCATCGGAATCATCTTTCCGTATCCATTTGAGCAACAGAATTTAATTGGCCGCGAAACCGGATTTGATTAGCCTAGGCTTGCCAGATACTTTCAGAAAAAAGCGGGACATTTCACGATAAAAAAGCGGGACACAGCCGAAAAAAGCGGGACATTTGAAAAACTTTTAAAAACATCTTTTATTCCTTAAAAAAATAAAAACAGCTTAATTGTATAACCAAACATCATCTAAAGTTGTTCATTGTACACTGAGGTTTTTTTTCACGCAGATTGAGTTTGTTCAGTTTTTTCTTACATGACTTCTGTTCTTCCTGGTTTTTGTCATAAACACGTATAATTTTTACGTTTCTCGCGAATTAACACGTTATTTGAGAGAAAAAATATGTAAAATATAAGCCCTACAAGTCAATGGACACATTCGCTTATAAAAAAAAAATCTCAAACTTCTCTATAATTTTAATAATTCAAATCACATGTATTACACGGTTTTGAAAATCTATTTTTTTTTTTTTCATTGGAAAAAGTGATTATTTTGACAACTTTTACAAAATAATTAATTAAAATAGAGGATGAATTTGTTTTGGAATTGTTTTAAGTACGTTTTTGAAGCCAAAAAACACTGCTTTATTATGCAAAAAAAAATTGTTTATATCCAATGTAGTTGTTTTGAAAAGCGAACAAAAACAGCCGCAAATGGTTGAATTTACGTAAAAAAAAGGGAACTTTTTAATTTTACGAGAAAACTTTGACATTTTGTGACATAAAAAAAATGAGATCTTCTTTGAAAATGATAAGACGATTCTAAAACACTAAATTTTATAGAAATCGGTTGGAATCCAGCTGAGTTACAACAGCGCGAATGACTGAATTCACGTCACAAAATTGATTTTTTGTATAATTTTATATGGAAAATATGCTTTGAAAGCTGTTTTGTCCCTCCAGATGGTCGGATTTTCACAAATCGAGCATAATTTAGTTGATTTTTTAATAAGTTCAAAAAGATTGAAAAAAATATTAAATTTTTTTTGTGAATCTGCAAATGAAGTAATTTTAACGTATGATCTCTTAATATGTTGCTTTTCAAGTGCCAATCAAAATAAGGAAAAAGTTAGATGCAGATACTGAAAATTCATGTTTGTAATAGTCGGAACAAAAAAATATCGCATTTGAAAACGCACATAAAATTTGAAGGCTCTAAAGAATGGTTCGGTATAACTTTATATTTTGTGACGTGAAGTCAGTCATCTGCCCTGTTCTGTTTAAACTGAGTGAATTCCCGTCACAACTTCATATAGGCAAAACTTCGTTCGTTGTTGTTATATCCAAAAGCTACGTGCATCAAATTGTGGGAAATTGTTTTTTCTACAACTCATTCGAAGGCATCAATATTCTATTTCTACAGAGAGAACAGGAAATCAAAGTTGTATGTACTAAAGTCAAAAATGGTCAATTCTAGCGATAATTCACGTCACAAAAGTAATCGATCACAACAAAAACATCTTACATTTTATAATGACCAAATTATATTCATTTTGAAGAAAATTTAATTTGCGACAGTTTGCTACAATTTTTTCTTCATTTTCAAGTAAATTGGTTGACTTCTAGAATGATAACAGTGCAAAGTCTGGACAAAGCGATTTCACGTCACGGTGGAATGTGTCAATGGCGTATTTGATACCGTGTATAAAACCATTGTGTAATTACAAAAATATTTCAAATTTGTTTTAAACATTTGAAAACTCAAGAAAACTTCCATCATTGTATACTAATTAAGATTGCGGCGAAAAATTAGGATCTTCAATCATTTGAAAGCAACCTACACAATAATTTCTCCATACTGAATCAGAACCTTTCTGAGATTTCCAATAAAAAAAGCGGGACATTTTGAGGAAAAAGCGGGACAGCGGGACATTCAACAAAAAGCGGGACATGTCCCGCTTTTGCGGGACGGATGGCAACCCTAGATTAGCCTTCTACTGCTTGTGCCGGCCGCTCCGAGAACAGTCCTTCTTCGTATATTACTTTATTGTATCCTGAAATAAAACTTATACCGTTTGATTCTTCATAAATTATTATTAAAAGTTAATATTTACCTTAATAATTTGGTTTTTCCGGTATTTATTGTAGACAAAAGCGATAAATGATGAAAGGTCTTGAACAAACTGATCAACATTTACTCAGTTGTTGCCTTCAAGGCTTGAAGTTCAAGCACTCGAATTTGCTGAGTGCCAAATTTCGTGTCGTCTGAGTAGCATTCACTTTGAAAAACTGAGTTGTTTTAGATCGAGCGACGACTGCATCATACAAAAGGCTATGTCTGAGTAAAATTCAGCCGGACTCTGAATATTTCAAAATGATCGAGATGACTAAACGTACGTGAAGATGGATTTTGGGCAGCTTCCTGGCCAAAATTTTATAAACCCACTGGTCGGGGTGATGTCCCCGGCAAGTTAAAATTCGTTTTTGCCGTTAAGATTGCAAGAAAGTGTTTGATCTGGCAGAGTATTTGCAGCTGCGGGCGAAAAATCCCGGTTTTTGTGACAAACAAGACCATGGACTCCAAAATGTACAAGGATGAGTGCCTGATAAAACGTATTCTTCCGTACATTAGATCTCACAAAGGACCAGTAAAATTTTGGCCAGATTTGGCAAGCTGCCACTACACTAAAGAGGGGTGGATGTTGTCGAAAAGGACATCGACCCACCCAACTGCCATCAATTCCGCCCTATCGAAAAATATTGGGCATTTGTCAAGCAGAAGATGAAGAAGAATGGTAGGACGACTCGGGATGCAACAAAGATGAAGAGATGGTGGAACAAAATTGCCGCTGAGACAAATCGAAATATTTTTTTTATTTTTCCTTTTAAGTGCAATTAAAAAACCTACATTTTAAGTAAAATGCTTTGCTTTAAACCATTTGACAGTAAATAGATCACGAACGGGATTGCTATTTTATCACTAGATTGGATCTAATTTTGTTAGTCTAATTCTTGTATAAATTAGACCCAAGAATAGACCACGGATACAGGTACTCTAACAGTGAGCAAAATTTGAATATAAGTATAGAATGATTAATTCCAGGAAGGTATTGGAAGTGAGGGGTTTAACAAAGTGCCATCCAAGTCTTTCAATTTGGGAAGTGGAAAAGCAGGACAATTTTTCTGTTTGATTCGCCCAACAAACGAAAAAAAAAATCAGACCAAACATCATGTCATCACAAAAATATGTTAACAAAATACGGTGGTTAAATCGTGCGCAAAATGGTACACCCGTTAGCGGGGTGAAGTTTTTTAAAATTTCATGGAGGAAATCGATTCAAACTTTTCAACGGGCATCTGACTGATCTCCTGTCAGAAAAATTTTCCATTGAAAAGACTCGCCTGAATGTTCAGAGGAAAAACGAGAAGAACAATTTAAAAAAAGATATCAAGTACTAAATTTGGCTGACGTTCTGTAGAAGATGCAAATCGATAAGTGGTAAACAACAGTTGGCACAATTGACAGCCAAACATACCAAAAAATGCCTACAAAAGCGACTGTTTTCCTTCGATGGCACTTTAAAAGGTTTCTCAATGTAAATACTCTGAATTGCTTGGATTTCGGATGGTATCAATAAGCGAAAACTGTGATGGATGTTGTTTTCTTGTAAAAGGTGGAAAATCTGCAAAAATTTTTCGTAAGTTGGATGAAATCGAAAATTTTGAGTTATTTTGAAGGTCAAGCCCCAGGAAAAATAGCCTTGATTTAGAAAAACTGTATTTTATAGTGTGCAATATAGATGGCGCATATGTTGCGCAAAAATTTGAGTCAATAAACTTATTCGTTCGGCGCTATCTCTAAAAATGCTTGACAGATCGCCACAAAATTTTGCACATGTAATCATTATAAAGCTTAGTTCTTTTAGAAATGGGACACCTTCATTAGCTAATAGCTCGTTTACTAGTAATCGGACATTCAAAATTTTGATAGCATTTTGTTACCATTAAAAAATACTATCCGACCTATTTTTTTCAAAATTTAAAATTTTCGCGTTTTTGGGATATGTACGATGCAAGAGAAAAAGGAAAAAAATATTTTGCACAGTTTCATTCAAAATCCATCATTATCAAATTGATAGCTGACAAACTCGTTGATTATTCAAAGAATTATTTTGTGTGAGTTGTGGAAAAGTATGCAAATTCTGTCAAAAATGTCCACAAAGTTCAAATCAAACATTGGGGTGAAGCATATGATCGGCAACTTCAGCTTAGGGTCATCAGGGAAGTCTAGTCTCATACCAACATTTTTAATTTTCAATATGCGAAAAACTAAGGGTAGATCGCTGAAATTTCCAAAAAAAAAACCGATACGCTGAAAGTATTGCCTGAAAATTGAGGCATTCAAACCTAACCACAAACAACAATTTTATGCCAATTCCAAAGCTCGTAAGCTGTATAGCCGGTTCCGAGACTATGGAACAGATGATTTCTGATGAACGAAAAAACTTATGAAATACCCTATTTTAAATAAATTCCAGCGTTTAAATCCTATACCATGTCTGCTCATGGCAAGGTCTCGAGTATATTAAAGTTTGTTTTGCTGGTTTTTTTGCTGTGAAAAACAAATTTCAAAACGTAAACTACGGTTTTCGCTGTTTTTAAAAGCGTAAAAAGAGTAATCTTTTATGTACTCTTTGCAACCTACGATCTATACTAACCGATTAAACTTTAAGTTCGATCTCATGATGGTTTTACTTCGTTTTTGCCAGATTTTGCCAGTAGAAATTCCATTCAAAACGCTCATAAAGTGGCTCAAAAATAATCAAAATTGTTAATTTCGAACCAGCTAGATCTACTAAATTGCCCTCAGTTTCTTTTTAAAAATGTGTATTGATCCGAAAAGAAGCAGAAATTGAAGGAGGACGATGTAGCCACCTAAAATACAGATTAGACGAAGAATAAGTTTGAAAAACTGATCAATATGCTAACAGAAAAAAGTGTGCGCTGGCCGATGGGAGGTACCAAGAATAAAGTAGATTTTATTGTTACAAAAAAACGATAAATAATTTTTTTCAAATTTTCTCATGAATTATCATAATATTACCTTCATTTCCTTTATTGAAAGTATTTAGATCAAACGAAAGGTTTTTGAGATACACGCATTCGTAACTGTCCCATTTCTAAAAGAACTAAGCTTTATTCTAGGTAGTACAGTAGTTTCTCGATTTTATCACTGTTCGATTTTATCAATACTCGCCAAATTCACGCTCGATTTTATCACGGTTATTGTTTCGATTTTATCACGCTTTGTAGGAAATCATTCAGAAATCGTTTTCCGGACCTTAGTTTTCGTTCAAAAGCGTAGAACGTCTTTGTTCATGATGTTTTCATGGTTTATGTTATGGTATACAGGTATTCAATAATATGAAAATGCCATTGAACTGCTTATTTTAGCTACATATGTAGTGTTTAAAAACGTCATTTGGATTTAAAAACACTTGTTATAATGAACATTAGTATTTTAAAATCACGCTGAAGGCTAGTGTTGTCGCTTGCGTTGGTTAGCCGCTATAAAAAAAGTAAACTTTTTTGGTTATGTGAATTATTTCATGATATGGATGAATTTAAGCGTTTTTAAAAAGAGATAATTTTCTCTAATTCCATTGTTGAAATTGTTTATTTGGAATGATGACATGCGCAATCCTGATTGGACAGCCTTTAGTATTGTCTGAAAGGATAATTTTTGAAGATCTATATGAAATTCTGCTAGCTTTGCCTTGAAATATGTAAAAAGGAATAAAATTTTTGTTTTGTTACATATGAAAAACAAAGGATTATCTACCCCCATAAAGCTAATTTCGAGAAACACACTTTAAAAGTCTAAGTTGAGCAAATTTGAAAATATTTTTCACAAAGGTAAGCTTATTAGTTATTCAAAGGTGTAAAGATTAAAATATTAAAATTTGTAGAAGAATTTTTTTGATGCATTTTTCTTTAAACTCTTTTTTAAAATCGAGATAAAAATTAACGACTGAAAAATTACCATAAAAACAAAATAAACTACTAGATTTTATCAAATGGATATTTTATATGGTTTAATTTCAAGAAAAATCTCAAAATTGCTATAGAGAAGAATAATTTTATCTGAAATCATTTTTTTTGTTTATTAATCTTTGATTATTACATCGTATGATCAAAATTTATTGATACAAAACGTTTCCACTACTGAAAACATAATAAATTATTGATTTAAGACAATACAAATCTTTTTTTCCACTTTAATTTTAAGTTTCGCCAAATTCACGGTTTCGCCATATTCACGGTGAAATTTTTTTTGACCGTGATAAAATCGAAAAACTACTGTATCACTGAACATTTCATAAATTTTCATCTACCCGCTCAAAATGTTTTCAAAGTGTTGCATTTTTTTCCGAATACAGTTTTTAAAATAATTAGCTTAGCTTAGCTTAGCTTGATTGACTACTCACATCCACCTTAAATCATTGAACCTGAAATGCAACATGAAAAATATTCTAAATCAAAAGTTCCTTTTTAGCTTCGTCAAGCTTCAAATTATTTTTTAAACCGATAAAAAAAACAAACACATTTCAAATTCAATGATCGCAAGCGTGGCTCAGTAGAACGAATTCCACATCGCCAATGGTTGCTACTCCGTGATTGACCGAGGCCATCAATTTTGTCCAGAGGTCAAATGAATGGTATCTGGGATTGACAGCACATCCACAATGAACAAAACTTATGCTCTCTCTTTACACGTCAATAACGGCGCCGGCCACGTCCTAGTAGTAAATGGATAGAAGGAAAATAGAGAAAAAGGATTGAAAGAATAATAATTCACGCTTTAGGACCGAGGTCACCTCTGCATCCTAGCAAAACAATTTTTTTTGTGGATTGGGTAAAAGGATATGATCAGGAAACACTTTTGACTAGTGTTATGCAATTTGTGTTAAAATCCTATTCTCCTATGCTTCTGTAATTTCGTATAGAAACTCTTCAGTTCAGATCACTTTTTAATAACTACAGAAATAACATTTAATTAGATATCATAAGAGTTACCATTACAAGTTTTCGCATAATAAACTCCCTGCCTAAACTCAAATTTAGTTTTAACTAAAACCCGAAACCATTTTTGATTAATTTAAGTGGATCATCAAATTGCAGAAGATTTAAGTTTCGAAATTATAATGGTTTGATCTTATTCTTTACGATACTTAAACAAGCTTTTCATTGTATTTTTCTTGAAGAACATATTAGTTGCAAATAGATTATAACCAACAATGAGTACTCTCAGCATGTTTCATATACTTCAGCAGCCTTTGTTTCCTATTGAAATTTCTGAAGATTATTTCTCCTGAAACTTCTATTTACACTGTCTTGAACCAAAAAAGGTTTTGGGGAAAAAAATTAAAAGACTCGTTAATGTTAATGTTAAGACTCGCTAACTAATTTTTTATAATAAAATATACATTTAGAGAATACATTTTCAATCAATCAAACTATAAGCGAGTTATAATATCTTTCTGAAAGGCATCATCTAATTTCTTTTACCAGAGCTACAAACTTTTGATGTCTTTGGTTTTGTTCTCTATTTGATAAAAAAACAAATTCTAACACTATTTTCAAATCTGATGATTATCATGATCACATTATGAAAGGAATAAGTTATTGAAAACTAAAATTTTGAAACAATTATCTGGTCACAAGTTTCTAACTTATTCGATTTATTTTTATAAATTTTTTTATTTATTTCAGCATTTTTATAAAATATCTGTGTTGCAAATGTATTTTTGCTATTTTCGATAATATTGTCATTTTCAACTATCAGCTACAATGTTGAAAAATGATGTTTGAACTAAGTAGGATAATAACTACTTTCAAACATATTTTTCCAAAAAGCTAGGAAATTCGTTGTTATTTTAAATCTGTTTTTAGACTTTCTGGAAAACTAAAGTTGTTCTCTGATTCCTCTCTGCAAAGATAATTTTCTACTTGGTTTAAAATATTGATTACGAATTTGCGTTTCAAATTATGCCATAGAAAATTGTTTAACTATTTTTCAAGAACTGAAACAAATATTCGTTTAATTAAATTTAAAAAAAAACTGAATTTGAAAATGTAACCTTAATTCATATGACAGAATTTATTTTAATTTTGAATGTTCTCCGAACTATCTTTTCTTCAACTAAACAAGCTTGGATTTATAATTAAACGGTTCCAATCGTTTCAGATATTTAAACGAATTCTTAGAAGAAAAAACTTTCCAGTAACCGCAAAGAAAAGGAGAAAAATCAATAAGCTTTTTATGTTTTTCATCCTCCACTTATTGAAATAGCTAGTCTCTTCTCAAATAAAATAACATTCATCACCTCTTTTCATTAATCGTCAGACGTGAAAAACTATAAGGTTACATTTTAGAGCAGCATTTTTTTTTTGTTTTTTTTTTGTGATGGTTCCACAGGCCCAATTGGGTCCTTCCTCCACCCCATACGCTTCTTTAGAAGTGGGAGGGACAGTTTATCCTATGGATAATTTTGTTTCCATTATTTTATCTAATTCTGTACGACTTGTTTGTCTAACTCCCGCGTATGTCCATCACCGCGAATACAGTTTTTAAAATAATTGACTAATAAGTATCATTTTTTCTTCAAAATTTAAGATTTTGCCAACATTTTGGATTAAAAATAATGTTTTGCTAATTTTTTTTTAAATCATTATTTATTATTGAAGGTATTCTTTACACACCGAAGCATAAAAATGTGAAATTTTAAGTTCTTAAATAAATTGACATCAATCGATACACGAATGATGAAAAATCGATTGTATCAAGAAATGGAGCAACATACAATTAAAACTTTTCCAAAATATGACGTGCGACATTAGATTTATAATTGCATGTATAAAAGCAATAAAAGTTGAAAACTTTTCTTTCCAATGATTTTTAACAGTAGGGGAGAATGAGGATACTTGATCCCTGGGGATACTTGATTCCTTAGCTATATCTCGAAACTGGAATGTCTTACAAAGATCAAATGTTCTAGAAAAATGTGCCAAAATGAGCAAAAATTTTAACAAAATAATTTTTTGAGTAATTGAACTTTGTTTGAAAAATTTCACAAAATGTAACTTGAAGATCTTTTTTCATCACTTTGAAATGTTCCTTACTTGGGAATATTATGAAAAAAATATTTGTTCCAATGTATCAATCGCTTGAGCGAAAAATGAACTTCATAATGCCATATTTTCAAAGTAATGGAAAACTGGAAAGTTTTCTAAAATGTTGATCATGGGTACAATTGATCCCCTAGAGTTGGGTACAATCCTTCCAAACGGCATATTCTTCTTCTGAATTGATCGTTATGATTGCTGATTACGAAATTACTAACATTTATCCATAAACTAATATTTATCGAACAATTGTCTGAAGAAAAGAGCAAAAATAATTAATTTTCTCTTAATTATATAAAATACCGCCTTTAAGTATGCAATGTTATTAGCGTTGAGACAAAGTTATAGAATTTTCTTCTTATGTCTGCTATAAATTGTGAAATGAGAACAAACATGACCAAAATAGTCAATTAACATTCTATCTTGGGGTTTTGTTTGATTTTTATACAAGGTTAGGGCTTCCTGAATAAAAGATCAAGTCTCCTTCAATAGGGGATCAAGTCTCCCCTAACTTCAGAAAAATCGCAATTTTTATACTCCCACGAAAATGCTTCTAGTTCATCAACGGGTTCAAGTATCGTTCTAATTTTTGGAGCATAGAAACTTGAAGTTACAAGCTGTCAGAAAATGTCAAAGACGGCGAGTTGCTAAATTTTTCCAAAAATATATGAAGTAAAATAAGAAAAGGGGATCAAGTATCCCCACTCTCCCCTACAATTCTTTTGCCAGCAGAGCATTTCGACATAAGTTGGGTCGCCATCTGAGCGCTTTGATGTACCGTCCAACGGGGCATCATGCAAAATTAGGGATAGATGCAAAATTTGTATACCACAACACTCATTGAATTTTTATTTCAATATACTGTAATAAAGTTATCATAGAATAATAACAAATTGATGATGACATAGTTTTTAACATCTTGAAAGAGTTTTCTAAAGTTTTTGATTCCCATAAGAAATTTAAAAAATCGACCAATAAATGTATAAATTTGTACATTTTACGATGCCGTAAAAAACTTTACCCAATATGACAAATTGGCTAAATGATATCTCCTACAAACTTTATATTGCTTTCATTATCCTTTACCAACAATGTTGGTGTAGAAATATTTTTCAAACAATCACTAAATTTTTTAAAATATATTTTTATAATTCAGTGAGCTGTCTGGGGCAAAATGCAACGAAATGCAAATCAGAACTAAATCTCATAAATCGCGTTTCCATATACTGGGATATGATTGTTTTAAATTATGCGTTTGTTAACATTAAAATTTCGTCCATCCTAAGATTTATTTTCATGATTTAAGCTAAAAGAATAGGTATTTTGTAGTATTTTTACCCCTAAATGTATGCAGCAGATCAACACTTTTTTCTTGGAAAATTTTTGACAGAAAAAATTAAAATTTTAATTCGAACAAAACCAAAAATTACTGCAAATGGTGCTTTCTGCGTTATGACATCATAAATGTATCAAAAGCTATAAATTTTCGAACGTTTTCATATGATTTTTCATTCATTACAGAGTTTGTTGCAACTTACCCCTTTTTCTTAGTAGGGTGAAAATCGCATGTTTATGTAAATTTAAAAATAACTAGTAAAACCAATAATTTCTCTGACTACGTCAATTTGGTGTCCCAACAACCTTAAAACTTTTGATGTACAAGAGGTATGATTATCTATAAGCATTAAGATTTTAGATGCCATTGAAGTTGAAAAGTGTTGCATGTTGCCCCAGTTTACGGTACCTACTGACCAAACTGATCAAATCAATGTGTAGGTAGTAATCCCCTAGGTGAGGCAAATAGAAATTCACTGCAGCATTTTTTTACTTTTCGACACAACCGGTTCAGCAAAGAGTTGTAATCGTTTGAGATAAAAATTTATGCCGGAACCAAACAAAATTAACAAAACTTTTGTTTCATGTATGAGGCATGATCAGTTTGATGAATTTTGCAAAACTGTGCCATAAATAACTTTCTTTAAGACTTATAAAAAGTTTTTACTATAATTATTTTCAAGAAACAAAATTTGTTACCTACTCACTGATCGGCAATTTGACATTTGAGCTTTTTTTTCATTTTTTCTGTTTTCCAGCCCTGGGTAATTCCATATGAACTTTTCCATCAAAAAGGAATGAATATTTGAAACTTCAGCAGACGCAAGCAGCATGAAAAAATAAATTTTAAAGACACAAATCAATCCATGAGCCCGATTCAAATACAATGATGATCGACTTTATCTAGTTTATTTGTTACATTTTAATCGATTTGCCTTTATGTTTTCAACATTAATTTTAGCTTTAAGAAATGTCTCTATTCCAATGATTTTGACACTCGAAATTGTACACGCAGAAAAAGAACGGGGTATGGTTTCAACAAAACGTTTAGTTGTTTTATTTTACTTTTCCAATGCATGTATTTTCAATGATTTTCATAAAAAATTCGAATGAAATTAGTAAAACAATTTTGTTATTTGTACACTCACATTTTTTATTACTTAAAATAAAATTTGGTTTAATTCTAAATTAAAAAAGGTTTATTTCAATGAACGTGTAACTTCAAAAACGATAAGTGAAAAAATTGGAAAAAAAAGAACAAAAGGATGTTTTTCGAACCATATAATGGAAAACAAATCGTCGGAGTGCACCTGCCCTTGGTCCAGGCGAGGCATTTTTGATCAAAATAATGATCCGAAACCGATCTAAACTACAACGACATGTCCATCGGCCAGCAGCTATCAAGGTAGGTTTCGAAATTTTCAAATAGGTAGAAAACACCTCAACCCGTCCGGAAGAGAAAAAATTATTGTACCGACAAGTAAAAATAATTTTTCCAACATCTGTTTTTTTTTTCATTTTTCAGATGCCTCGGCCAACCAGAGAAATTATCGTTGTACCTCCACGACAACCTGGCTCTAGCCGCTCTAAAATTTGGACGTCAGTTGTCATTGAAGGTAGGTTAATTGAAAACGCCGTACCTACTTGTTTTAACGCAAAACAAACTTCCGCAGATCGCTGGACGATTTCAACGAAAGCATCGCCTGGTCCGTATCAAAGTGGTTTATGGAGGTGCCGTACATATTTGAGGACCGCAATCTGGCTATCCAACTGCGCAGATAGGTCCTGCTTTGAAAGTGGCAACAAATCGGAGCCGATTCCGAAATAAAATGAATTTTAAAAATAATAGTGCGAATCAATTTATAAATTCAGAATTCCATCAATAAAAATAAATTTAAAAGAAATATAATTGGATTTAATTTTAATTGAAAGAACTAAATTGCTTCAAACCTAGTCATTGTTGGAATTTTGAACCACATTTTATTTTTACTTTCGATTCAATTAATTTTTATGCGTTTTACCCAAAATTTTGTTATTTTGATAAGAATCATGGATCATTTTCAAAAAGGGTGTATTTTATTTTGAATCAAACGATAAGTTTAAATCAAATCGATATTTTTAATAAGTGTGACCAGAAATATATTTGTGCTTTTCCCAACCAAAAATTTTATTATTTTCGTTTAAAATCTTATTGTTTCTAAAATAATTTTTTCTGCGTGTAACTGTAATGAGGAGTTTGTAAAAGAATTTAAGCAGTTACTTTGTATTTTAATGTAGCTGTTTTGTTTCCTAACATCTTTAAAATAAATGATTTATAAAAACAATAGAAATAGTACACTCTAATAAAGAATCTTTAGAATAATTTTGGACAAAATTTTACAAAGATTTTATAGCGGTTTTGTAAAGTGTTTTTATAAGGTTGTATTGAAATACACATTATGATAACAAAGGTTATAATTTTTTTCACTTAAAAGAACATTGTTTCTTGTTTACGTCTTGTTTTTTGTTTCGAGCATCTGTTCCAACCTCAAGATATTTGATCAACCCTACATTTGTAAAACATTTTCGGTTCGTATCATTGTCTACATTCAGGCGATTAAAAATAGAGTGAATGAGAGGTGTTGAGTTTTCTGTACCGGTTCGTTTGCAGTGTAGAAAAACTCAAGAGTCAACTTTCTGTTGACAATGATGGTTTCGTTTGAAATCAGTATAATTGTCATTAAAATATGATAAGTTCAATGTTTTCCCTAAGTTGATAAGAAAAGTTCATGTTTATCAACAAAAAAAAAATATCAATTTGACACAAAATTGTTTCATTTGATGTGGTAAAGCCAAATCAATGTGATCGGTTGATAAAACCTTTTTCCCTATTATAGGTCACTCATCTACCAAAGATAACTGGATGTCATAATAAATTTCAAAACGGTTAACTGAAAATCGAATGTAGAAAATTAGGACAGCATTTATTACAAGTAACAAAAGAAGTCAAGAAACCGCTCAAGGTGTAAATTGAATGTATAATTCCACGACGGCTACTCACTTTGAAGTGCTAATTACACGGATTATCGAATTGGAATACGGCAGTAAAATGTATGTGGTAAACGAATTGATCAACCGCCAATACCGACATTGCATTGGGATGAGAGAACAACATTTACTACTTCAAGTGCATTGAAATTCTAAACAAAACGACGACCATGATCGTTTGATGAGCGTCCTGTATACTATCTCAAAACCAAACCCAAGCTCACTACTAAACCAGCTGAGCTAAGTTGAAAAAAATATCAACAAGAAAGAGAAAATAGCTTCGCCAGCTGTACACCACGATCGCAATGTTTCCAAAACTTTTCACTTTGTGATTACACTTTTCACGATCACGCTACGTCTGAAAGGTCAAATTGTGGTTGATGGTTTTTACAAAATTAAAGAACTTATCCAATTCACGTGCTGAAACTGTTTAAAATTCAATTAAATTTATCGGATTATTAAGTTAGATTTGACTTTTAAAGGACATACACCGTCTTAGCCGACTTAGGCTTTACAGACTGAATAAATGATGTGGACAACTTAAGATTTATTTATTTATTTATTTATTAAGTCAAACTATGTAGACTACAATACTTAAAACTACTTAAAACTAATGTAAGCTATTGTTTTGTTGTTCTATGAAGTTGTTTTAGAATGCCTTTTTTAATTGTGTTTTGTTCATCGCTACGTCTATAATTTCACTTTGTAAATTGTATTTGTACATCATTTGATTAATAGGTTGATGTTTTGCATAGTCTGTTTCGTAAAGTTTAATGTAGAAAAAATGTTTATTTCTTAATGAACGGGAGGGTGCGTAAAAATTTAGTTTTGAAAGTAATTCAGGACTGTCTATTCTTTGTGTAACAACATCATTTACAAATGCAACTTGGGAAAATTCTCTGCGTTTACTGAGAGGTTCTATATCAATAAGCTTACAACGAGATTCATACAATGGCAGAGGAAAAGTGGTCCAATTGATTTTACGTAGCGCATATAACAAAAATTGTATTTGAACTGATTCGAGACGTTGCACGTGAATTTTTGGATAAGGATTCCATGTGATGCTACAATACTCCAATATCGAACGAACATAGGATATTCGGATGTTTTTATTTTCAGAAATAGTTTAATATCGTCGGCGTATATTAGGTATTCAATCCGTTTTAGAATAAAGGAAATGTCGTTAACGAACAGTATAAAAAGGAGAGGTCCTAAATGAGACCCCTGAGGCACACCAGAGGTCACAGCTACAGATTTGGATAATTCGTTTTGGAAACGAACGATTTGTGTTCGATCAGTTAAGTATGATGGTAATCACGAGAGAAGATTTGGATGAAGGCCAATTTTTTTTAATTTGAAGATTAAAAGGGGTATGTCAATGCGATCAAAGGCTTTGCTAAAGTCGGTATAAATAGCCTCAACATGAAAGCCTTTGCTCATAGAATCGATAACGTATGTAACGAATTCGAGAAGATTTGATGCTGTAGAGCGTCCTTTGAAGAAACCATATTGTTTGCTCGTTATAATATTTTTTTATTTGTTGATAATTTTTTTCATTTATTATTGATTCAAAGAGTTTTGGGATGCAAGACAAAATAGCTATTCCTCTATAATTTCGTACATCTGATTTTTTTCCTGGACTTGAAAATCGGAATTAAAAAAGATTTTTTCCAAAATTTGGGTACTTTTCTATAATTGAAAGACATATTAAAAAGAATCAGAAGAGGCTCTGTCAATTCGGCCGCCAAGTTTTTAAGGAAACATGGGGGAAGTCCATCAGGCCCTGCTCCTTTGGAAGCATCAAGTTTTCTAAGTCCTTCGGAAACATTATTGTAATTAATTTCATTGACCTGAATGTCACACGCTAAATCTGGAATGACTGAAAAGTATTCCCTATCTCGGTCAGCCTCAGTGAAAAAAGTGTACACTTCTTGAAAAAAAGTTGCAAATAAGTTAGAAATTTCCAGTGGATTATTTCCAATGCTTCCGTCAAGTGTCAATTGAGTAGGAAAGTTTGAATTTTTCATCTGCGTTTTAGTATAGCCAAACAACGCTTTTGGGTTTTGTTTAATTTCTTTTTCAATTTTCTGATTGTATTTTTCAAAAGAACTTTTTATACATGAATTAAGCTGGTTGCAAACATTTATATAATTTTGATGATTTGTAACACTTCTATCACTTCTGTAGACTTTATGAGCTTTTTGCTTCCTATTTTGTAAGTTTTTCAAATCTTTGTTATACCAGACAGGGTGTTTAGAGCTGTAGGACCGTCTTTTAAATTTTTAAGTAACATAACTGTTTATGAGATTAATCATTATGTTATAAAAGGTTCCTACTGTTGTATCAAAATTTCCTTCATTCTTCAATACACTTGACCACTCTATATTAATTAGTTCTAGTTTCAATAGTTCGAAGTTTGAGGTCTGATAGTCTGGCATTTCCTCGTACTCCCAGTCGCGAGGTTTGGCACAGTTATGGATAAAGAGCGAGTATTCTATCGCTTGGTGAAATGCTTCGTTTTTCCATAGTGGATCAGCCGATTCGAAAAGTCTTCTGTACAGTTAGTAAAAAGTAGATCTAGATAATTATTGTTACTATTTTTAACATGATTCACTTGGTTTAAGCCTAAAATAGAAGCTTTGCCGAAGATTAATTGTAACGTTTCGTTCTCGCCAACGACTGGAAGTAGAATTGCTTCTGTTGAGGTATGGTATGGTATCAATCGAAAACGTTCACTGAAGAAGGTAGTAAGTTGCTATCGAAATACTGGTATATGAACTTTTCATTTACCGTGGTTGAATTAAAAGGAATCTTTCGATTGCTTTGATTCAGTAGAATTGCTTCATTGTCATCATCCAAAATAAAGTCAGCGTTGCGTTGATTGAAATCGCCATAAATGTGTAATTTTGCTTTCGGTTGTTCAGCTAATGTATTTTCAAGAATTTGGAAGAGTAATTCAAAATCATGTGAAGTGGCATATTCAGGTGGAAAGTACACGGAAGCAAAAATGTGCATTTCCTTTGCCAATAATGTTTTTACAAAGATAGAATCAAATTCAGTAGGTATATGTTTACGTTTAATTTCTTCTGAGGGAAAAATAGAATCCAAAGCTACAAGAACGCCGCCACCTGACTTTTTTTCGGACAATGCTAAATTTCTATCGCTGCGGAACACATTAAACCTCGAACCGAAAACTTCTTCACTGTTAACGATTAACATTTAACACCCAGTAAAGGGTGAAACGGTCAAAATTTGGTAAATATCAACTTGACGTATTTCTTTCAATTTTGCATTTAAAAAACCTGAACACCCCTCATTTTGAAGATGTGTGTGTGTGTGTGTAGAATGTTGCTCCTATTTTGATTTTGGAATTCACTCTTCAGTTGTCAAAATGCCGTCCAAGGAAGAAGAGCAGCGCATCAAAATTTTGCTCGCGCATCGCGAAAATCAAAGCTACTCGCACGCAAAGCTGCCAAAATCGCTAAAAGTTGCCAAATCAACCGTTGCCAAATCAACCGTTGTAATTAAAATGTTTGGGGAACGTTTGTCGACAGCCAGGAAGTCTAGATCGGGGGAAATCGAAAACCGGAAGCCGCTGAGACGACAAAGAGAGTTGCCGGTAGTTTCAAGCGAAACCCTAACCTCTCTCTCCGAGATGCCGCAAATAAGCTGGGTGTATCGTCTACAACCGTGCATCGAGCCAAAAAACGAGCCGGACTATCAACTTACAAGAAGGTAGTGAGTAGTGACTCCAAATCGCGATGATAAACAAAATACGACGGCCAAAGCGCGATCCCGGAGGCTGCACGACGATGCAAAGTTTGACTGCGTGGTAATGGACGACGAAACCTACGTCAAAGCCGACTACAAGCAGCTTTCGGGACAGGAGTTTTATACGGCAAAAGAAAGTGGAAAGGTAGCAGATATTTTCAAGCACATGAATCTGTCAAAGTTCGCGAAGAAATATCTGGTTTGGCAAGCCATCTGTACCTGTGGCTTGAAAAGCAGCATTTTCATAGCTTCCGGGACTGTCAACCAATAAATTTACGTGAAAGAGTGTTTGAATAAACGTCTGTTGTCTTTCCTGAAGAAACACGGTTGTTCCGTACTGTTTTGGCCGGATTTGGCATCTTGCCATTACGTTAAAAAGGCCATGGAGTGGTACGCCGCCAACAACGTGCAGGTGGTTCCCAAGGACAAGAACTCTCCCAACACGCCAGAGCTCCGCCCAATTGAGAAATACTGGGCTATTGTCAAGCGGAACCTAAAGAAGACAAAAAAAACTGTTAAGGACGAGCAGCAGTTCAAGGAAAACTGGCTTTCTGCGGCGAAGAAGATGGACAAGGTGGTTGTACAAAATCTGATGGCAGGGGTTAAGCGTAAGGCCCGGCAATTCGGATTTGGAAAAGCGGAAGCCTTATTGAATATTTTTCCTGAATTTTATACTAATTAAACTTGAAAAAGAAATTTAATTTTTTTTTAAATAAACGATTTCACCGATTTACACGCGTTTTCCCTTGACCAAATTTTGACCGTATCACCCTTTATCACATAGAAAGTTGTGATATTACACTACACGACGTATTCGCATTGTGTACATCGTTTAGATGTATTATTGCGACAGAAATCACTAAAACTACACCATCTCCAGAAATTACATCGTCCATCGTTACATTGTTTTTTGCTGTGTATGATTGCTGTTGATAATTTTAACATTATGTAACAAAAGTTGGAAGAATCAATGCTAAAATTGGTACTGGAGGGCAACAAACCAAACTAAAGGGTATTTGGGTCAAAAAATGGTAAGACTGAATTGCGTGTAAATAGATTATTTGTTTATTAATTAAAAACATCAAAGTATCTTTCTTTTTGAAGTTCAATATATATAAAAGACGGAAAAATACTTGGTTGAGATTCAGGTCGACCTAGTCCGCCTGTACAGTCACCTTATCCACTTTGATCGCCGCAGAACGCTGATTTGCTTTGAACTTCTTCTCGCTGCTAACAGTTTTTTGGGTCTTTTCTAAGGTTCTGCTTAACTATAGCCCAATATTTTTCGATTAGGCAAAATTCTGGTGTCTTGGGAGGGCTCTCATCCGTGGGTACAACCTGCTTGTTGTTAGTGGCATACCACTCCATAGCCTTTTTTCCATAATTTCAGGATGCCAAATCCGTCCAAAGCAGTATACACAAGTCATGTTTCTTCAGGAAAGACAGCAAACGCTTTTGAAGACAATCTTTTACGAGAATTTCCTGGTTCACGGTTTCGGTTGCAATGAAAATGTTCCTTTTCAAAACGAGATGTTTCTTGGCAAACTTGATTTCTCGATTGATTGGCTTTTAATTTCCGAAAGATCCAGTCTGCTTTTATTACCATGGATTTTGCCATATTTTACGATTCTGCTATTTCTGCGTGCGTGTGGTTTGGATTCTCAGGACGCACTGTGGGGCAGAACCTATAAAAGTTGTGACAAAACCTCATTTTCCATTTCCTGCAGGAATTTGGAAACGAGATTGATAGCCCAACAAAAATCTATCAAAGATTTTGAAAAGTTTCATTTTTTGAGCAACGAACTTAGAAGGGCAAGTTAGGGATACTAATTTAAAAAAAAAAACGAGGAAGCAATAATAGAGATCTTTATTGATCTATAGAAAATAATCTGTTCAAGATAAATATAAACCAAAAACATCATTTTATTTATTTTCTTTTATTTCAACAATTTTTATTTAATAAGAACATATTCAATTCCCAAAATATATTGTCTTAGTTATTGCAAGAATAGTTTGACATAAAAAATCAAAGATTTTCACCGATTTCAAACATCTTAAAGTATAGTTTTTCAGCTAAATTCCACGTTGAGTTACAGAATTAAGTTTCAACTTTTTTAACCCTCATCCGCATTAGATTTCATTACCCTAATCAGCACTTGTGGTGTCAATTTGACACCACAAGCTCAAATCGTTATAACTTTTGGCGTGTTAGACCGATTTAAACAAAACGTACATCAAAAGAAACCTTGTAATGTCAGTAAAATATGTTTAGAACATTATATATAGCTAAAGTTACAAGTTTTCTCGTTATTCAGCATGAAAGAAAAAAAATCCGAAAAAACATGCCTCACGAAAACTGCTGTAGTTCATATGTTACACGTCCAAAAAACTATTTGTCTTATGCATATGAAAGCTGAAGTTAATGTCTACATCATGAAGACAAGAAATATTTTTTAAATTTTTTTTAATGAAATGGTCACAAAAAGTTCAAAAAAGTGGTCTAAAAAACCTACTTTTCATTCGATTATTAGTAAATACTGTTTGAGCGATGGTAGAGTTTTGAAAAAAATATGACTACAAAATGTATTAAAATTCCAACATTTTGCTGTCTTTAGATTTTTGATGCAACAAAAATTGAGTTTACTGGAATTTTTCAAAGTTCACTAAAACTTTGCGCGATTTTTTTACAAATTGAAATTTCATCTGTTTTTGTGGTCCACCGTCAGGTTGTACCCGGATTATCAGTGCTTTTACTTTGTTTGGACCAACCAAGAGTATATTCATTGGAAAGCACATTTAATCTCCATTCTAGTGAGGTGCTACAATTCACGCTGTGAGATTTCACAAAAATATGAAAATTATAAACATAAAATCATTCCTGAATTTCTAGAACTACAAGCACCTCGTCCAGCAAAACGTGTTTGTTTGTTCTCCGAGTAGGTACGGTGGGTGGTGATTCGGGCAGAGAGCGAAGCCGAAAGACGAAATAATGATGCAGTCTGCTTTTATTACCATGGATTTTGCCATATTTTACGATTCTGCTATTTCTGTCGTACGTTTCTTAGTTGGAAATTTTCTATTGACAGTAGTTCACGTTTGCTAGTCACGACACGCATCATTATTTCGTCTGTCGGCTTCGCTCTCTGCCCGAATCACCACCCACCGTACCTACTCGGAGAGCAAACAAACACGTTTTGCTGGACGAGGTGCTTGTAGTTCTAGAAATTCAGGAATGATTTTATGTTTATAATTTTCATATTTTTGTGAAATCTCACAGCGTGAATTGTAGCACCTCACTAGAATGGAGATTAAATGTGCTTTCCAATGAATATACTCTTGGTTGGTCCAAACAAAGTAAAAGCACTGATAATCCGGGTACAACCTGACGGTGGACCACAAAAACAGATGAAATTTCAATTTGTAAAAAAATCGCGCAAAGTAGTGAACTTTGAAAAATTCCAGTAAACTCAATTTTTGTTGCATCAAAAATCTAAAGACAGCAAAATGTTGGAATTTTAATACATTTTGTAGTCATATTTTTTTTAAAACTCTACCATCGCTCAAACAGTATTTACTAGCAATCGAATGAAAAGTAGGTTTTTTAGACCACTTTTTTGAACATTTTGTGACCATTTCATTAAAAAAAATTTAAAAAAATATTTCTTGTCTTCATGATGTAGGCATTAACTTCAGCTTTCATATGCATAAGGCAAATATTTTTTTTGACGTGTAACATATGAACTACAGCAGTTTTCGTGAGGCATGTTTTTTCAGATTTTTTTTCTTTCATGCTGAATAACGAGAAAACTTGTAACTTTAGCTGTATATAATGTTCTAAACATATTTTACTGACATTACAAGGTTTCTATTGATATAAGTTTTATATGAAGTTCATGATAATTCAAACGACTTAAATAGATTTTACTTTTGTGGTGTCAAAATGACACCAAAAGTCGGAAAAGGGAGTTTTTTTGTCCAGGCTTCCAGGGTTCGTCCATAAAAAAAGTAAAGATGCAATATTGAAGAACTTTTGAATTCATTTAGGGTCCCCGAAGAAATTTTTGTATTTTGAAGCTTCTGAAAAAAGTTACAAGCCTTCAAACTTGCAATGGTGTCAAAATGACACCCTAATGCGGATGAGGGTTAAAAACAAAAAGTAGTTGCTAATATGTGCTTATGAAGAAGTTATTCAACATTTTGTGAGGCATATTTTTGTGCATATCATGAAATTTAACATTTTTTCTCTGAAACTCGTTCTTTGAATGTAAGCCTGCTAGTTAAGGTGTGTCATTTAGGAAAAAAAAACAACTAGCTCAAAAAATCATCAATTTTTTACTTTAATTGCTCAAGAAATCAATTCCCTATATAACTGAATTCCTTTATGCGTAAATACAGAATATTATTGTTGAGCTTGATCATTTCCATTTTTTATCTGAAATATTGCAGCAGCAATATACAATAACATACAATGAATTACGCACAGGTTTATGATCAGCTTTATTATTCATAAGAACCCCTATTTAATTGTTTTTCTTACTTTCTGAACTTGTACTTTTTTGCATAAATCGAGATAAACCTTTTAAAATGCTCTGTGAGTGGAAGAGTTAGCCATATATGTATATCCATGGAAGATTCAAGAAGAAGTTCAGGTAGCACTCAGGCAATAACTACTCTAGGATCGATTTGAAATATCTTTCTAATGAAAATACTTTCGATAGCAAGAATTTACTTATATGAACTTGAATTATGTGCGGAAAGTATTGAAAAAGCAAAGTTACAAAAGTCAGAAAACAGCTACATTTCTCCTGTTTTTAAAGCCTAATTTTTCTTTGACACTGAATAACGGCTAATAAAAGGTCGTAGTAAAAAAAGTTTTATTGTATTTTTTAACAAAATTACAAAGTAATAAATTTATTTTAGTTTAGAAAATTAATAAAATGCATTAGTAAAAAATGAATATTCTTTCAAAACTGATAAATTAAAAAAAATAAATTTTCAATAATTTTCATATTTTATCACCGATTAAAGATACTAAAGATTATACAATAAATGCTAAAAAAAAAACTTTGAAACTATCATCACTGAAAATTACACTGCTTCTTATTTCAGATTCAAACACACGTAGAAAACACATCTTCATGACAAAGCTTTTTTGTTTATAGTGTTGCCGAAAGCTATATTGTTTTTACGATTGATTTTTTATTCAATTCAATATTCAATTTATTTTAATCCTATATTTATATCGTATTTTCAAATATTGCCTGAAGATCGTTAAGTCTTCAGGCAATATTTGAACTTTTGGTTTTGTTGAGGTTGGAAGAAATTTTCACCATTGATTCTTTAAAAATATGAAATTATTTTTTTTTTTTTTTGATAAATTTTTACGTAAAGTTGAATGAAGAAACTTATTTTTTACACAAAACTTAAAGATAAAAATTGTGAGTTGCTCAGTTCAAGTTGCTAGTTTTAATTGCTCAATTTCGGTTAAAAATTGTATACCCATGAGGGACCAGCTTTTTAAACATGTTTTTTCATATTGAAACATTGTTTCTCTTGATGAAATATTTCTCTGTCTGGTTTATTTTCAAAACATCGAATAGTTTGCTATTCTGTGACTGATTTATCGACAGTTTTAGACTCGATGGTAACATTTGAAAATCTGATTTTCTATAGACCCTAAATGTCAATTCAAAACAAAAATTTCAAGTGGCTTTTTATTAAAATCGGTTGAAAATTGAAAAAATTATGTTAAAACAGTAATGTTTTAATTTTTGAATAATTTAACTTACCGCAGTGTACTAATCTACGCTAAAATTGATCATAAGCTTACCAGAAGCTCACAACCAAAATTTCAGCAAGATATGACTTGAGGAGGGTTGCCTTGAGCCTCAAACGTGAAAGGGATTTCAAGCTATTTTACTCGAGAGGAGCGAAAACACTGGTACTTTTAACTTTTTTCATAGCTTTCTGATTGCTTATCATAAATTATTTCCACAAGCCTAAATTGGGAAAAGGTCAGATTACCATCAAGTTGATAGAACAAAGTTTTCTCTCAAAAAGTGCATTTTTTTCATTATTTTTTTCTTTTAAATTCTAAATTAACTGTATAATTTTAGTTATTTGGATTATCGTTTAAATATCGTTTTGGGATTAAGTGATAGATTTCACATTTTAAGTAATCTTTAGCTTACTTAGTTCAAAAGTGCTGTAAACTATTGTTATCAGCAAAAAGAGAGTTAAACTATAAATGAACGGTTGAAAAAGTTCATCACAGCAAAATTGTAAGTGTTCTAAATTGTTTACGTTCTTATTTAAAAAGGTGAATCATAGATAATTTAAATAAACACAGATTGAAATGAAACAAATACAGATTTTTTTTTCCAAAATCAGCTCATAATCATGATTTTCAGTCTAATTTTGTACATCCTTATGAAAACAATACCAATTCATATTAGCTAAATTTGTTCACTTCTGTTTACTTTTTATTTACAACACTGTCATTTCACCTTTGACTTTTGACTCCATCGGTCCATACTACGAAATGAGATAAACAAAATGTTCATCGCAAATCATGTCCAGAAATGAAAATTCAATTCTCAGAGAATCTAAATCTGCTTTCTACGAATCATGAAACCCGCTCAAGACTCAAAATGAATTGCACGAACATCAACCTAGCGTCACTTCCACACGTAGCGCCACCATCTGTTTTTGGGGAGTTAGGCTGAACCGCTCCGTGACGAGCGATAGTAGTTCTGATCGCGTCGCCGTCGCTGTCGAGTGTTGTATCTCCATAGCTCTGTCACTTGCACGGTCAAGAATCAACTGTTTTCCAAATTTCAGTGAATAAAAAACGGTGAAATGGTGGGAAGTTGAAGGTTCTGGCTTTCTCCCCTCCTTCTAGTGAGCCGTCCATTTTCCAACGCGCTCTGTGCATCCTAGTGAATAGTTGCGGCTAAAAATGAAACCGCATGCAAGTTCTCAACAGTTGTGATTTGGCTCGGGATTCGACCATAACTTTGTTACTTCCGGTCCATTTTCTCCCGCTCGGACACCAGTCGCACCTTTTCCGAGGCCACAACAAAGAAACCTAATGGTGCCCTGAAACTTGGTGGAAGCGCCGATCGATTTTTTTACATACCTACTCCCCTATTTTGTGCACCGGCAGCAAACACGTGTGATAATCTTTCGATTTGTAAAACAAATCAAAGCCAAGTGAACCGAGGAGTGGAGTGAGTGCTTCAATAGTGTTTGTCGTTTGCCGCCGACAGCTGTGAGTTTTCGGCTTGTGTGTATGTCTGTCTGTCTATTGGAGTGGTAGCGTGCGTTAATTTTTCTGGTTCTGGTACATGATGGCCGGCCACCTGTTTGTGGTTCAGATTCCCACGGCCCGGTACGAGAAGGTCCTGCGGCAGAAGATTCAGGATAAGCTAGCCAAATCTAGCTCAACCAAGTTCGAGGACGAAAAGGAAGGTCCACAGTTGGTGGGATCTGCTGAAGATGAACAAAAGCAGCCCCTGTTGGCCACCTCAGGGGACCCACAATCATTTCTGACTCCCCAGCCGAGGAAACATCAGCTTAAGGTATTTGCATAAACTGAACTGCAATGGAAGCACTACAGTATTGTTCTTATTTATTGATAGTCTTGAGAATGATTTGGGGTTTTGTTTCTTTATTCTTACCAAGCCTTTGTTTCTAGATTGTGGTTGTTATTGTACAAATAAAACCCTTAAATTTTAGCTTTCTAGCCTATTTTTTGTATTCTTATCAAATAAGGTACTCTTTATTATTCATTATTCTGCAGAATTCATTTTCAAGTTCTAGGGCTTGCTTCAGATCGAATTGGAACAAAAAAAATTGTCTGCATTTCAGTTGTTTATTATTGAATTCAAGATCTTTTTATAAACAAAGGAAGCGTGCTGTACGGACAATTTGTTGATACAGTGTACGCGCTATTGACATACCCTTCTCGACAGAAAAACGTCCAAAAGTTCAAAAATACCAGCAAGAATTCAAAAATGATTCAGATTCAAAACATTTGTTTTCGATATTTTGAACTTGAAACATTTCTGAACTCTGCATGCTATAATTGACCTTGACCTATTTTCTGCCCTTCCCAGATACAACCTCATTGGTTTCCAATAGACAGAAATATGAGATAAACGTATCTGGTAACACCCACTCTACTTTAAATTATTCATTATTCTGCAGAATTAATTTTCAAGCTCCAAAGCTTGCTTCAGATAGAATTGGAACAAAAACAATTGTCTGTATTTCAATTATTTATTATAGAATTCAAGTTCTTTTTATGAACAAATGTAGCGTTTTCTACATACTTTTAAGAAAAAATACAAATAAAACTTTTAATCACGGTTTTGAAGAGATTCTCGAATTTCTCCTGTAACACAGCTCATTAGGTGGCGCACACCTTCTTCGTACATCGTTTTAGCTATGTTATTCCACCAGGTTGATTGTTGTCTTTGACAACCTTTCTCTTTGCCTTAAGCCTCCTCTTCATGATTGCCTAGTATTACTCAATAGGGCGGGCAGTTGGGTGGATTAAGGGTTTTAGGGTTTTGGGAACACACTGGATCCCTTTCTCTGCATACCATTTTTAAACTACTTTGCTGTAATGACAATTTGTCAAATCTGGCCAAAACATTACGGGATGATCGTGGGATCGAATGAACGGCAAAGATCGTTCTTATGAGACACTCTTTTTGACGTCATTGTCTTATTTGTAACGAATACTTTCGTTTTCTTGTCGCAGCTGCAAATGCCTTTCCAAATCATACATTTTCGTGCAAATTTGTGGGCAAAATCAAATTTAAATTTGGCTGGAACATCCCGTCGAGCCGGTGCCAAGTAAAATTTTTGACCTGGGATTTGCC
Source organism: Uranotaenia lowii (assembly GCF_029784155.1). NCBI lineage: Eukaryota > Metazoa > Arthropoda > Insecta > Diptera > Culicidae > Uranotaenia > Uranotaenia lowii. The sequence continues at coordinate 212,949,704 of NC_073692.1, read as the reverse complement.
CGAAGTTTCATAGGTTTCATCTACCTTCACAAGACACCCGTCGAACTTGTTCAGCACCTTGTCGCTTAGCTTCCGAGCACGGCTTTTGGCCGCACTATTCGGTTTTATGATCCGATTTGGCTGATTGCTAGCTCGATACGACTTGATTCCTTCCCGGAGTCGAATTCTCCTCACGGTACTATGCTGCCCCTACTCGCATAACAGTCCCATATGAATTTTCGTCATTTTTCATCTAACCTGACAGTTCGTCATTTTGAACATTTTACTTCAATATAAAACAATAAAAAAAGAGACTTTGTTCTAGAAATTACGAAAAAAATATCAACTAGTGACTGTCCCATATGAAATATACCCGCATAACAGTCCCATATGTGAAATACCACGGATGTAGTTACCTTACTATGTTTCTTTCGGTGAAATGATCTTTGATTTATTGCTTCAAGTCATTTAAACAAGATGCAACTCACTTGATGTCGAATTATGCACACTACACAGTAAATTTAACTACAGTTTTTGAAAGGCAGGCTAAGATAAAGGAAGGATGGTCTTCCTATGAGAAAAACTATCAGAAAAACCTAAAAACCATGATAAGATTCAACTAACAATGTGGAATTCATGAACTACATTTACATGTTAAGAAATGATCAAATTTAAGTCTTAGAAGGTAGCTTGGCGAGCAAACCATATTCTGTATGGGACTGTTATGCGAGTAGATTTGAAAAAGGTCTCGAATATGCTCGCATAACAGTCCCATAACAAACAAAAATGGTGCTCCTGACCTTACCAGTTGTCAAATTTCGAAAAATTCAGGTCCTACGATTTATTATGGCAACCTAGAACATATTCCATTAAACGATTTTTGTTTATGCTGGAAGCTGTGGTCACAATTTAAAAATGTATTCCAAAACAGAAAAAGCTGATTTTCTCGCTTGCTCGTTTTTGCATATGGGACTGTTATGAAAGTAGGGGCAGTATGGGCGGCACCGAATTTTCTAACCAAATCACTATCTGACAGATTGGAATTCCTCGTCGTCAATATTTCGCCATAAGATATTTCTGGGCAATTTAAGCTGTTTAGCTAGCCTAGATGCAGACAGACCACAATGAATTTTCCAAATAACTGTGCACAATTTTTTCCCTTCTTTCGGCTTCCATGTTGATTGTTTACAAAATACAGTAGATTCGCGGAATGTTAAAAATACATACGTGAAGCTGACAAAATTTCCGACTCATGGGTTCCAAGAACTCCCAAATCCGTCCACCAGGAGCGCCACAATATGAGCGAAAATTTGTTCCAATTCTAAATAAAGCAAGCAGCTTTATATACAATCGCATTTTTCTAAATTTGTGTTTTAATAAAGGCATTCTGGAAATATGATTGTAATCTCATGATCTTTAAACTTGAATGTGCATTTTGTGCAATTTTTGCGTTTTGATTTTCAAAAGGACACAAGTGCGTTAAAGCTATTTTCGAGAAAACATGCTCTAAACTTTTTGACTTAACCGTTGATGCATGCCTTCCTTTGTGAAGAGAAAAAAAATTTAGACTTATCAAAAAGTCTGCATTCAATTCAAAAAACATAATTTGAAATGATTTCATGATAAATGATAATATTTTTCATATCTTTATAGTATGTTGTTTTAAAACAACATTGTGCACTCTATGTAGATTGATGGTTCCTTTCATAGAAATGTATTTTTAAACAAAACAAATTATTTGTTTTATTATTAATGGAACATTTATTTGATGGTACCTATACTATGGGTTCTGATAACGATAAAAACATTTGTTGGTGATTGTGTCACAAAGTGATCCAGTGAAAATTACGAATTTATGGGCGATTACATTCCATTTATGGGCGAACCATTCCACAAAGAACGAATAATTTGAACCCCTATTTGTGGGGTTTATTTGGTAAATTTTGTCCATATATGAGCTCATTTTCGTGGCACACATTTGCTCATCTACTGAAAACTTCTGTTCAAAAGCTAAATGACCAAAACGTTCGTTGAAATGGTAAATCAGTGGTCGAACTTTTGCTAGTCGATCGCATTGAAGATGATCTTTAGGTAAAATTTCATCATTATTCAAAATCATTCAAACACATTGACCTTATTGGTTCATATCTAAAGAACGCATTCCAATAAGAACGTACATTTGAGCAATTCATGACAGAACTATAGACGAGAATACGAACAAATTTATCTTATTCAAATATGTGCTGTGCATGGTGTGCATGTGTTGGCAATATTCTTTTACATGCCATACAAATGGCTTTCACCACCATTTTTTGTGTATTTCGGGTCAAAAAAATAGGAAAAAAACTCATAGGGGGTTTTACATCCCAATAATTCAAAAGGAATACTACCTTGAGAGCCAAATTTTAGATCGCTTTGGTTGAGTATTAAATTTTTTTTTAGCCACTCTACATCCAAAGGTTTCTACCGACTTGACTTAACGCTACCTGATGTCTTGTGTCTATCGATGACTTGTATGTCTATCTCGTCCTCTTCAGTATCCTCACCCGTAGAACAATAATTTGCGCCGTGACATGCCTGAAGTTGCTCATAGTCTGGATCAAAGTCCGAATCATCGAATCCATCTTCCGAATCTGATAAGTTCTCTGAATATTTCTTCAGTTCTGTATCACGCATCCTTTGAATCGAGAACAAGAAAAGCATATGTGACACGTATTAGACATGAGTCAATGAATCTCAATGGAATGCGTAATGTAATTTCTGCTTAGAAAATCGAATAAGGAAGTTTTTGTTCAAATCATCTACTAAAACACGTTTTTGAAATTAAAACAAACAATTTAATATATTTTTGCCATTCTTACCTGCTGAATTGAACACGTTGTGCTATACGTGCGTTTAAAAAGGCTTGCTGCGGAGCTCAATTTTTCGACACTTAAAGTAAAATTTCTCTGCGCCTCAGCTAAGCGTGTTTTAATATCAGAATAAAGAAGAAGAAGAATAAATTATATGAAATTTTCCAATACTTTCAGAGATATTTCAGTTTTTATTAGTGTTGTTTTACAAAAACACTCTTCATTAAAAAGGTAAGCAGCGATATTACAAGTTTTTTCGGAAATTACCAAATTTTTTGAACAAACAAAAAAATATGTTGCTAAGAGTGGGGTATCATGGGTTATGGGTTAACGTGGGTCAATATATCAAATGCGTGTTGAGATGAAAATCTCAATCCAACTGTTATCATCACGCTCAGCACAAGCATTTTTACAAACGTTTTTCCCCGGTGTTCGCATCACTTGTTGTTTCTATTTAGTTTTTAAAAACTCATGTACATCTACAAATTATCTCAAGCGTCCGCTAATAGCTTTTGAGTGAACTTAACAAAAATATGCTTAGGTATATGCTTTCGTTCTAGCCCTTTTGTCTAGCCCTTTCATGTGAAAAAGAAGTTCTCATGAAATATTAGCAAGTCGCTCAAACGCTAACAATTTGCAATTCATAGCTTGTGGGGAATCATGGGTCTCTATATGTGGGGTATCGTAGACAAACCTATATTTGAGTGTTTAAATACACTATCATGACTAAAAATATAATTTCCATGTCTGATAAGTTTGCTTATGGCTAATGAAGATTAAGCAAAGTATCCTATTAACTTTGTTGATTGCGTTAGAGACGTGAATTCTTAAATTACTGTATCGAGAAAACTCATAAACATTGCATGTCATTTGGTCAGTTTTGATTTCATGGCACGCTATTTTTCACATTTTTTTTTTCTTTGTACAATAGGGTGAGTGCTCCTACTTTGGACCTAGAGCCTACTTTAGTCCTAAAATGCCGGAAATTGTTAATAATTCATTTTGCTAGCATAGTATAAAGATACTACTATGCACACAATTAACTCTTATTCTTCCTGAATCTTACCATACCGCTTTTTGCTATAAAAAGTCTTTCTTATAAAATTTTCAACGTTTTTAAAAATGTACCTCCTCATCAGTGGTAAATCAAACAGCTCAATTAGTAGGGCGCTTTTTGAGAAATTAGAGTGAACAAGGAAAATACACGTTGTTTTACTGTCCAAGCCAAATTTTAAAGGGGAATCACTCTCACTGTAAAGAATATGAACCATTCTACCTATTTTTCCTAAAATAAATGAAAATCAATGGAAAACCCGGAAAATTTGTAATGGGTCCAAATATAGGAGACTTCTGACTTTGATGTTCCATTTTTAGACCTAACATCACAAAAACTTTGTTTCAATAGCAAAAATTTAACAAAAGTGCGAATTTTTGGTTGGAGTATAATTCAAAACCAATTTTTATTGAACATTTCTATCATTTTTTGTCAGCTTTACACAAATAAACTACTAGAAAGCAATCAAAAAAAGTTTCAGCTATTGTTTTACTGAGAGAGCTGACAAGGAATAAAAGTGTTTGAGATATTCATAACAGAAATTAAAATGTTTTAATCGTTCACAACCTGTAATCCTTTTTTATTATAATATTTGATTCAAGATTTCCTTTTTCTATGAATTTGTTGATTTATTTTCAAAAAATCATACTTTTTATAGGAATTTCAGATCTAGGTCCAATGAAAGGAACCAGTTCAGTACCAAAATAGGATCAGTAGGTTCAAAGATGGAAATTTTGGTCATTCATATCTTTGCCAATTTTTCAATAATGGCGAAACCTATGTCGAAAATTTTTATTGATACATGCAGATTAGATCATAAACTATAAATTAATTTTCTGAAAAATATAAACCTCACGCCCATTTATGAGAAAAGCATGATTTTTTAACAATCACCGCTTAATAGGTCAAAAGTAGGGCAACTAACCCTATATAATTTTGAAAAAGCACGTATATGAAGAAATAATAATTTACACGATACTGTAAAATAGTTTCGGTCGATTAGATTTTTCCTATTGGATAGAGTAATCATGCACTAGTAAGCAGATATAAAAAGAGACTGTACGTTTTCTTCCTTCGGGTTCAAAGAAGTTGCATTCGATTTCTTTCTTGCATTCCGTCAACTATCAGATAGTGATAGTACCTCTCTTGATTGACATAACCAAACGAGCTGCAGCAGCGCTGTTATCAGCACTAGTGGTTCGTTACCAAACCATCTTTCATTCATCGATCCCTGTTCTCGGTGCTCAAGTAGTGGGTGCTAATGGCTTCTAGCTATTTCAAAATTCTATTTTTGTTTGTTTTCAATCAACGCGTGGTTCGAAAATGTTTGCTTTCCAATCAGCGCACATGCATTCAAATGAGATAGAGAGAAATTTGTGTTTACATTTTTTCTATAATCATTTTATTGCTTTGTGGCTGACAGTTTGAGACGCCAAACGTTTGGGCATCTAAACGCAGACATCTGGTTCTGATTATGTGCTGAGAAAATACAAAAGAATGCATGTTGGCAATGTTTTTTCATTGCCATTCGGGTCATAAAATTTTAGATGATTTGGTTGATTCCTGAAAAAGCGCAACGCGTTTCAATTTAGTATGGAAATTTGTATGGAAGAAGAAATTTTTGCATATTAAATCATCCAGGAAATTGAAATAAGCTTGAAATGACGCTTGTTTTCAATCCTTTACTGCATACGAGCCCATATTGGCTGGGATTCGACCAAACGGAACTAAACGCCTTCAGTGTTTTTTTTATAGACACTTGTACTTTATGAGCAAATATTTTCATCTAGAGACTCAATCTTTGATGTCTATAAACCAGAATCGTTTAGTTTAGTATGCAAGGAATTCATTTCAGTCATTCATATTTGTGTTTTAAATCTAGAAAATGAATAATTCGAGATTTAATTACTGGTGTTTCTATATTCCCTCATAGCGCTCAGTTCGGTCTGGTCGAAGCCCGGTCCTCGATGTTTTTTTTTCTTACATTAGGCCGGAACAAATGTCAAATTCTTCGTTTATCACACCACCTCCCTTCGATTTTTTTGGAAATGCCGGAGGGGGAAATAAATAAGGTTTAAGTTTATCGGAAAATTTGATTAATTCTTTGAAAATTCAAACACTTAAGAGAGCGGAAAACATAATTTTTGTGCAAGATTTTTGCATGTAAGCTTTTGATCAGTTTGTTCCAATAATTTAAAACCATTTTTTTATTATTCCCCTCTACATCGTGATGTTTCGACTCCAAGTGACAAAAGAAGAATTTCAAATTGGTTCCGACCTTATAAGTTAAAATCACACGAGAAATGAAAGAAAGGAAAATTTAACGAGAAACAGAGGTGATTTTTTTCCACCCATATTTCTCGGTAAATTTTGCCTTTTTTTCATTCACCTAGTAAAAAGTAAAATTTTACCTACAATTCGTATAAAAAAGGAAATAAAAATGAATTTTACCTCTTTGGGTTTTACTGATCGAAAAGGTACCGTAGACTGGGGGAACTTTTATCACCGGGGTAACTTTGATCATCATGAAATTTTTGCAGATAATCATCATTAACAAAGTCTGAAGTCAAAATATATGAAAATTGTTTTCTACGTTTGAAAGCCTATAAATTGAGTTTCAAATAGGCTAAGTTGGGTTTGTAGTTGGTGATATTTTATATTACCTAAAACACATAGAATAGACGTACAAGCTCGAACAAAAAATCATAAAAAAGTGTGTAAAATTTCAAATGCTAACATGCAAAAAATACTTTGCAAATTGACTGTAAACAGTGCCATCTTTGCGCCGTTCAAAAGCTACAAATCCAATTTTCAAGTGCTCAGTTTTTTAGAGGCGTAATCGTATATGAACTCATCAATATAATTAAACTAATGCCGTTTTAAAATAAACGGGTTCAATTTATTGCTAGACTATTCAAAGATCTTCCCTTCTCTTCGGACGCCTTCAAAGATCTTCTCCATGAAGAAATTTTGCAGGATCAAGAACTGCCTCTCAATCGAAATTGTCGTCTGGTCTAGAGGACTTACGCAATAGCTTTTCAGAAACAACGAATCGTTGTCGGATCCCACACACTTAGCCTCAATTTCCTTCCAAGGCGGACGGTTGAATCCAGGTGTGATTTATTGCAAGCTAAACAAACCAAACGGTGCGCTGCGCTGCTGCTGATTCATGGAGCTGTTAAATTGAGGGTTCACCTGAAAGCAGCGCCATGTCATAATTGAAAAATATTTTCATTTCTGACTTTTTGTTGTATGAAGTTGAACTGAAGGTTTCTTTCCCAACGCTTGATTGATTGTCTATCGGTGGATGAAGATGTCATCATTGTGACACAAATGTTCATTCGGTTATCACGCTAACTTACTGTGCCGACGTATGTCTCAGCACAGTGGAATGTTTTCCTCCATTTTTGCATCCATTATTGATTTAGGCATTAAGTATGAATCTTATCGCTATGCAAATAGCTCACATTATATCTCCCATAGCGCATGGGGACAGCTTTGTTACTTCGTAGATTGATATGAGCCATGGTTCGTTCGAGGAACAGGTACCTATAAAGTACGGAAAAAAAAATCCACAAAGAGTCGTCGGAGTCAAAATGCGTCACCGGAGAATCTACAGATGTTATGAAATCACTTTCATTCAATCGAATCCATGACCGAAAAGTTGCTTCCTCCACAATCTGAATCAATTTTCCATAATTGGGAATTTTAGTGGAAACAAGTTTTACTTTCAGTAGGTCAAATTCAACATTTTTTCGAGGGAAGTTCCGCACTACTCTCATCTGACTAATAGTAGCCTTCAACAAGATTGATTCATAGGATGACGCTAAAAGCAGGCGTCTTTTCAAAATTTAATTCGACTATCAAATTTTTTATGTTGTTTTTACATCCTCAATTCATTCAACTTTGCCGTTGATGTTTGTTTTAGTGTTAAACCATTTGGTTAACAATAACGTCCCCCGAATGGCTTGCTCACAACTAGATTAAAAAAAACTTTCCAAAAATAAAAATTTGGCTTCACATAATACATAATAATTAGCTGCTGTTCCTATGATTAACTTAAAATTAATGTTTCCGTTAATGTTTTACTAGGTCAGTCCTTAATTTCAATTGAAACATAAATAAACTAAAAATTTGATTTACACCAGATACCCAGACTGATCAGTGGCGCTTGAATCCATACAACTACAAGTCGTCCAGAATCATACGCCATCTGTCGGGGCATCGTGAAGCTACTGTGCTTCATCAAGAAAAAAAATCACACTTGATAATTAACAAGCCAAATGAAAACCGTCTTGATTGAATCACCTATTAGTATTTGAAATTCTATCTCAAATATTTTCATTATCGTTTTTATCTTCAATGTTAATTGTTTACTTTAATTTACTGTATCATAATAAGAGATGAATGTTATACAAACAGTGACTGTCGATCGATTGAGATGCAAAAAAAATACAAACGCAACGTTATAGTGGTCCTTAGTTCTGAGCCAATTTATTTTGAGATTCAGTTTTGATTTCAAAATTAATTTATCTGGCTGAGTAAAAGTTTGAAAATTATAATGTCTGTTATAAATAATTCATTGAGTTCGGAATTGTTCGCCTTAATCTGACAGGTTGACTGCTACCAAAAAGACAAACTATATATAACTCCTTGAAAATCTTGAATTCTAATTTATCTTAACTGTTTCTTGGCTCGTACCTAGATAGGTTTGAGGAGTGAAATAAGTTATTGACATATATTGAATAATATTTAAATGTGATAAATGTATTGATTAGTCCTTAAATCCTATTTGCCGCTGGAAGTGTTCGTGATATAATGCTGGTAATTTCACTAAAATTTATAAATTTTTGGAAAAATAACCTCAGAAACGACCGTGTTTGGTATTTTTCCCTGCTCAAATGTGCGTGAGAAATGTCAAAAAAACAACTGTAATGACCATTTCGCGTGAGCTTTCATTACGTTGTATGAAATATCTTGAAAATTCACAGAAAATTGCTTCAAAAGTTATCAAAACAACTTTGAAAATTGTATTTCACATATAGAATATGTTGTCCAGGCTACACATATTCAAAATGGAAAGAAGTTGCTATTAGTTTATGTCAATTTTTGTTTTTTTTTCGTAATAAAACTGTTTGTTTACATTTTGTTTCAAACGACGTAATGAAAGCTCACGCGAGAGTTTGGCATAATTCTGGACTGGACTGGAAAATTAACCATAAAAGCGACCATGTTTTTAGACTTTTTTCCCCATCTTAATCCTTACACGAGAGCAAGTGCGCGTGAGAAATGTCAACTTAAAAATCTTTTATTCGAAAAAAAATTGTTAAAAAATTGCAATGAATTTTGAATATTTCAAAATGTATGTTTCAAATCCATTTCTCTTTGCTTCCGAATTTTTTTCACCTTTGACACTCAACCAAATTCTTTGATTCAAAGTTTTGTTAAAACCATATTTCTAAAGTAATTAGTTTACTAAATGAATCCATTCTTCAAGAAACTATAATTTTGAATAAGGGTAATTTCAATGTTCCTTAACCGCTGCTCAGTAAATAAGAAATAATTTCGCTGTAGCTAAACTTATATACAATGCTTTTCCACACTACCAAAACGAATTTTGAATGGTAAAAGAACAGTACTATCTTGATGCAAACGAAAGTCATTTTTATTTTCTTGTCGTTTTATGGACTGTCAAATATCGTATGTCTGTGTGCGTAAATTCATTTAATGTTTTGATTTTGATGTGACGAATTCACGTTTGTTTTATTTTACCCATGGATAAAATCAATTACACGAGCGATATTCAAAAAATGGTTCGAAATTTAACCAAAAAAATAATAATGAAAAAATAACTTAATAATAAAACAGGAAGAGCTAAGCTATTCTTACTAAACAGACTCGGATGATTGAGATTGTTTGTCAAGAACCATCATTATGTCAACCAATGCACTTTGTTAGAAATTGTTTAAATTTTGCAGGAAAATGCATCATCTCTAAGCCGAAAATTTCCACAATTGCCTCTTCCAGTGGGCGGTAAAAGGACTAGTTTGATATCCAAGTTTAGTTAGATATTTTGAAAAAGAAGACATTTCTCAAATGTGACTAAATTTTTCATAGAAACGGAAGTTTAAGGATTTATTGGAGAAAAAGGTAAATAAAAATCTGTCACCGGTTTTTTTGTTGTAGATGGTGACTGGATGGTATATTTCGTTGTTGCGATTTTCATTAAGCTTCTTCTGTTAACAGAACATTGCTTTACAAATTTTGTAAATATCACCTCTACTTTTGTTTTATTCAGTTTTTGTAAACCTCTATAAATGCGGCAATTCGGCTAGGTGAAGGGTTTTGAGAAACTCTAACTGAAACAGATTGTTCATTAAAATTTTGTAAGAATCTCGTCCATTCAACTGATTAACAGTAATATAATTTGAAGCCACATTCAATATACTGTAGTTTTGCAATATACAATTAGTGAAATGTTTTTACGATGTCATTTGTCGTTTTCTCAACAAGTCCTAGATCGTTTGACAACTATTTACAAATAATTGAGTTTGTCACAATATTTTTCTACTCGGGAAACTTGAACTTACCCTTGACGGAGGTTTCGGGGTTAACGAAATCTTGCAGCTGAAAGTGATCTTCACAAATGAAGCCAAAGATGTCATTAAATGGTTATTTTTCAACCACAACGCAATAAGGAAGTGGAGCATAAAAACCCCATTTTTTATTCAATTTTCATTTCTGTCGAAGTCGATGTATTTTTTATAAGCTTTATGGTTGAATTCTAACCACATTTGGTTAATACGCTCCAATTCAAAAACGGTTCTTTAGTGGTTTTCGAAATATATCGTGTTATTTTTTTTTCTATCAAAAGTTATCAAAAACGACCGTGTTCATCGCTAGATGTAAAAAAACAAATAGCACAATGCAAATGTGTGTGTGATATATCGAGATTTTTCCTTTTGTGTATGTGGCCGTTAGTTTCACGATAACCCGTAGATAGCGCTGGGAACAAGCGCCAAAATCAGCCTTCAGTGGTCAGTCTGGGTATCTGGTGTCTGCGGTCAAACCCTCATCCGTCCTAGATTTTGTGTTTTGCTTGTTAAAATATGGATAGTTAAAAATCACCAAAATTTTCTTCTACAATTTGCGGATACAACGGATCGATCAAGCATAAGCTTGATCAAGCAAAAAATATGAAAAAATATGCGAAACAAGAGTAAAGGGCGAACACGACATTATTGCGACACATTCTCAACAGGACATAACTTTTTTATCATTGGGTAAAAATCAACCAAATTTTGCACACTTTCTCATTGATGTGTATTGTTTACATGCTGTCAAAACCGAAGTCGTGTTTTTCGATTCAACGAAAGTGGAGGTGAACCAGCGCGAGTCGAAAGAACAAATTCTTTCAAAACACCTGGAATTTCCTGACCTGTCGCACCGGCAGTTGGGAAAAATGTTTCCAGAGTGTTGAAGTGGTTCCAGGATCGGTTGACGTTGTACGACGGCAGAGCTGGAAGAAAACATGGACCGGAGAACAAAGAGACGGAGGGAATGGTGAAGCGGATGATTAAAGCAAATCCCAACGTCTCAAGCCATGATTTGGCTAAAAAGATCGGCATATCTCAGAGCTACGTCCAGAATGCAAAGACGAGAGCTGGACTACATAATACAAGGTACAGAACTTCCCAAACCGCGACGAGCTATAATTCGGGCATGGAAGCACTGCGAAAAGATGCTAACAAAATATGGCTGCTGTGTGAAGGACGACGAAACGTATGTAAAAGCCCCGGGGTTGGTGTCTTTCACCGGCAAGAGCAAGTTCGATGTGGACGACAAATTAAAGAAGAGAAAAATGTCGAAGTTCACCTCCAAATATCTCGTTTGGCAGACCATCTGCTCTTGCGGACTGAGGAGTGAGCCTTTCGTGACAAAGGGCACAGTAAATGGCGAGATCTACAAATTTGAGTGCCTCGAGAAGCGCCTTTCGCCGTTTTGCAGGAATACGACGCTATTTTGGCCAGATTTGGCATCATGTGACTATTCTAAAAGTGTCCTGGAGTGGTATGAGGCCAATTCTGTCCATTTTGTTCCAAAGGACATGAACTCACCTAACTGTCCGGAGCTAATGATAATGAAGCGGGAACTTCGGAAGAGCAAGAAGATAGTCAAAGACGAGAAGAACATGTTAAGAAAATGGGAAAAAAAACTGAGAAACTGGTACCGGATGACACTGTAAAGACTGGAGGAGATAAATCGAAAAAGCGTTAAATTTTACAATCACACGATTACCTTTTCTTTTGATTTTTGAAGTAAATATATGTATAAAACATCCTTAAAAATTTGGTTTGACTCTAAACATTATAAGAAAATTGGCATGTTTTTCTACCATTGTTATAGACCCTTACGCCTTACACTGTGGGTAGGGGAGGAAAGGAGGAGGCTCCATATAAATTTCGTTGTGAAGCTTAACAACTTATCAACCAAAGGAACTATATCTGATATGATATATCTGATATGAGAAAAATTCTCAGATCTGAAATTGATTTATAGATCAAGAGTCAGAAAATAAGTTTAGGTTATTTTTGTAAAACTCCAACGGCAGCTCTCCTTTTATAGCGGTTGCTTTTGGTTTTTGGATTAAAATAATGCCAACTAATCAATAAAAATTTGGATAATTTTTGAAAATTTCATTTACTTTAAAGTTGTAGCAAAGCACCCCGGGTCAGCTAGCGTTTATCTATCTATCTATATATATAAAAATGAATGTTTGTCTGTCTGTCTGTTCCCTATAGACTCGGAAACTACTGAACCGATCATCGTCAAAACTGGCATCTGAGGGTTTTTGAGGCCGGGGATGGTTTCTGTCATAGTCATAACTCCATCCGACTTAAGGAAGGAGCGGCTTCCATACAAAATTTGTAGTTTTTCGAAACAAATTAAAGTCATGACATCCATTTTCTTGAGATTTTTTTTTCCTTTGGGCGGTTTGTTTTTCGTCTCTATGGTCGAGGCGTCGGGAGCCAACGTCGCAAAAGGATAGTAACCCAGGCATAGCATACTGATCAGTGGGAATATTTTGGCGCGTATTTCTCAACCAAGCATATTTTCTTTGAGGGGTTTGTTTTTCGTCTCCATGGGCGAGCAAACGTCGTCGCAAGAGGATAGTAACCAAAGCACACTGTTCATTGATTGCTGGAAAATTTAACAATAAGGCGCCTGTTTCTCAAACACGTGGGGCGATATGCAACCTAGATGTGTTTTTTTCTTGCTTATTTGATTTGTACACAGCACGTGGTAATAAATGACGCCTAGATGTGACACGGATTGCTATTTTATCAATCGAATCAAAACCAATTGATAGATTTGCAAAAATACTTCCATATTTAGTTAGTGTTAATGTAGGTAGCATTCGACTTTTCATTCAAGGAACATTAGAACATGTTCAAACGTTCAATGTTCAATGTTTTCTTCTAGAAATTGTTACTTCGGCCCAAATACACAACTGAAACGAATTTAGAAATGAAAATGGGAGCTTTTTATTTCAAATAATTCTGAAAAAACCATCGTACTTTTTGCTTACATACCAATTCAAGTACGTACTTAACATGAAAGGTGTTTTTGTGTTACATGGCTGCATAAAAGAGACTTTTGATCCGCTTCGTTTTTGAAAAGCGAGACTTTAGAACTGATATTCAACTGGACGCAAAATTTTCTAGAGAAATTTTTAGTTTACCCTTAAAGTGTTAAAAACAATATTCCCTTCTGTCAACTTACACGGTGGGGCAAGGGCAAACGTCGAACTTTTAAGAAATTCATCTTCAAAATGATTCAATATGTTGGAAAGACCAGAAGGGGTATTCCGAATGTTGAAACTGAAGCGGATATTGAAAATTCTTAAATGTCTTTGTAAATGAAGGTCATTCCCTTAGCATTCGTTAAAAGTGGAGTATCAAACATAAATTTATATTGCAGGAATACTGCAGATATATCAGTGAAACTTGATAGAACAAAAAGCAGGAATTCGTATTAAATCCATTTTAAAGCCATTACTCTGACGCATCTGTAAATAAGCTTGGCATTGACACTTGCCCCAATATACGGGACAGATGTAAATTTAGAAATTTGTTTTTACCAACATTTTTGAATATTTGACTTTCAAAGAGAAAATTAAAAAAAAAACGCTGAAAACTTATTTAGAGATGCAACCGATATTTTTTTTAAATATTTATATTTTTACCGTAGTAAATTCATTTAAAAAAACAGAAATTTGCACTGTATTTAATACATAACTAATTTAATATATTTTTCATTACCATGAAAAGTGCTGTTTGGGTATCGAGCCGGTTTAATTTGCCTACCTTCTTCAAACAGTGGGGGACAAAATTGAAGAAGATGGGAGAGCTCCCATGTAAATTTAAGATAAAGAGCTTTTCAAAGAAGGGACCATATTTAAAAAGGTTTTTTTGGGTACAGAGTACAAATTTCAGATCTTGAAAAACGAGTTTAGAGATCAAGTTTCAGTAAATAATATATCCCATCTTTGAATTGCAATTCAGAACTGCAGCTGCAGCTTTCATTTCAAAGTTGTTGGTTCTGAAGTATGATGAGGTTTGATTTAAAAAAATGCTTTCTAAAATCTAAATTTGAATAAATTTTGACAAATTACATTTATTTCCGGAAGGTGTAGCAAAGCACAACGGGTCAGCTAGTATTTAAATAAACGAGAGAAAAAATTTGAAACCAGAGTGTGTTAAAAGATTTTTTTTCGTTTCGATTATTGTCGTTTTAACATCTTTATGTCATTCGCGACTTATATCAACGATGCAGTTGGCGGACAGTCATTGAAAAACTTATCCGTTACAACTGTGATCGATGTTTTCTCTTGGGCTCGAACTCACGGACATCGGCTCAGGAAGCAACTGACTAGCCGACTGAGCTATATCACAAGCCCCAATGTTAAAAGATATGAAACATTGGCATGATGATTTAACTCAACGTCCTACTTAGATTATTTTCACACATGAACCTTTTGGTAGAAAGATAACTGTTAATCCAAACTGAGCAAAACATGACAAATTAGATAAGATAGAGATTTTGAAAATATGGTTCAGCTTTCGATTCATTGACTTCCGTCCTCTTTTCTATAACTGATAACGTTGCAGGTGATTGCAGCGTTTTCGACTGAAACGTGCAGGCAGCTAATATCAGAGAAATGTTCATATGATAAATTCGTGGGTACCTATATCTTCTTTAACTGACCTTTAAAAATAATCTGAAATTATTCATTTATAATAAATAATTTAAATACACATTTTTTATAAATATTGCAGTACATACAGATCGGACTTAATTCTACGTAGAATCGATTATCTGGTGTCTCGACTATCCGTCTATTTTGACTCGGTTATCCGTTTAATTTGTTTTATTGATTCTGTGTTGAAAGTAAATAATTTACAAATAATTTAGTTCTTCTTCAAAGAAAATTTTATAGCAACTAAAGAAAGACAAAGTTAAGCAATAAAAGCAGTAAAAGAATTTAGGATGCAACCTGTAAACCCAAAAACCATTTACCGTTAAAAAAGATTCAAAATTAGATCGTCATACTTGACTAAACACCAAATAAAGCCGATGCATAAGCAGAGTCACACTCAGTCTGCCTGGTGTCTGTCATTTTTCATCGGCTATTTTTAAAACTGTCCGTTTGGAACGTGTTTTGAAATTGCTTTTAACGTGTTGGAGTAAAGACAAATAAGTCTACTCGAATTCCGTTAAGCATTTCCTAGAGTTGATGAATGGCCACATCGTTGATTTGATGATTGCAGCTCATTGGTTTTCTTTCAAAAACTATAAAAAAATCGTTCTGCACTGTACAATTACTGTATGCACTTTCAGAACAAGAGATTAAATTTAGAAACTCACAACAATAAAATTTATTTTGAAAATAAGCCAACCATCATCACTTTTTTACGTGTTTCAGGAACCAGCAAAAGACGATCAGCTTCGCCGCAGTTTGTTAGATCTCACCGAGCAAAATCAAGAGCCGGAACCAAAACAAAAACAACCGCCGGATCAAGTCACTTCGTCGGAAACCGGCCGGGATGCAGACGGTGAAGACGGTTCCAATAATGCTCAGACGATTCCATTTATCGATTGCACTGAAGGAACGCCCAAAACCCCCGTCGCTGCCCCTGCGCAGGGCGATGAGAAGGATGGTAAAGCCAATTTAGCGGTGAGTTAGTTTTTTTTATCGAACTTAAATTAGTACGTATAGATGTAGTTTTAAACAAGCAACAAACAAAATGTTTAAAAAGATTCTACAAGACTTGATCTCGTTATCAAGAGACTTGATGCTTTATTCAGTGTTTTTGGCAAAAATCAAACAAAATCTAAAGATAAAAGATCAATTTATAGTTCTTGGTCATATTAGTTTTCATTATAGGTACAGTTTAAAAGTGTCAGAAAAAGAGAACTCTAAAAGGTTTGTCTACAACAGCACAACAATTGCATACTTAAAGGCGCTATTTTCAAATTTTCAGACCAAATCAATCTTTTTAATCAATCTAAGGTGAACCAGCCTGTAACTGACAAAAAATAATCGTTTTAAATATTAATTATAAGTTAAAAGTAAGAAATCATGTGCTAAGCGATGATCACAAAATAAGATGAAAAATAGTTTAACTCTAGAGATCAATTGAACCCATATCATTTTAGGAAACATTTTCTTCAAAAATTTGAGAATTTACCACTGTCTTGCTAATATGACATTTTGAAATTCACACCTCAACGATTGATACATTGCAATAAATATGTTCAATATAATTGATTCATGTTGGAGTCATTTAAAAATGATGATTGAAATCAAAGTTCAATAACTAAAAAACTAAATTTGCTATTTTTTTTGTGAGCTAACAGCATAGTTGTTTTACTCCATTTGATCTTTGTAAGAAAAAACTAAGGAATCAAATCACCTCAAGGATCAAGTCATTTCACTCTCCCCTGTTGTTTTAAACGGTGTATAATGCGCAGTTTTTTGTCAAAATTTTTAAGTCAGAAAAAATTTCTGCTCAAAAATGCACACTATGCACCGTCAAATACATGTTGCCAGAAATATTCACTTTTTTTAATAAGCTCTTCCTATTAAAAAAATAGTAAGAACTTAAAACTAGAGCTCAGATCTCAAATTAAGCTAATTAAGCGCTCTCAAGTAAGTTAAAATTATTTCTCTTGACAATCCCCAAAAACAAATATAAATTTGTAGACCTGTATTATTATTTTTAGTGTGAAGCAAAATTTAAATGTTTAATGAAGTATTCAAAATGGTTTTACTCCAAACAACTAAAATTCCATGCAGTTTTTAAAATTCGACAGAAAATCTGACTTTTTTTATAAATGTTTTTGAGCTTTTGATCTCGAAACCTCTAATTTTTTAGACAATTTTTTTGGAAGTTTCAATGTACTCATTCACATATTTTACCGAACGGAAAAAATAAAAAAAACTCCTAGAGAGCGTCTGTACATAAAAACGAAATAACTCACGATCTTCTATGAAATGTATATTGTTGAATTGAAAATTTAGAATTGAAAAACTTATGAATATTGTACAGTGATGTCAAAAATATACACTATTTTTGCTACCTATTTTGAAAAATTAGCCTTTGCATTTTAAAAACTGTAACTGTTAGAGAAAAGCTAATTGCATATTTGGAATTTGCCCCTTATTTAGTCAGTACCATCCACGACAAGTTCAAACGCCTTCAAAAATCGACAAGAATCTGTTTTTTCCATTTTAAAATCTGTAGTTGCCATAATGTGTGAAATAATTTAGACGATGCATTGTATTTCGATTTTTTTTCTACTGTTGCTAAAATAACAAATTTAGTTTTATCCCAGCTTCAATGAAAACTATTGCACAAGGCTTCTTTACAGGCAAAACTACTTTAAAGCGAATCATTGAAATACTGGCGAAGGTTCTATAATTGATTTTTATGTTGCTTTACAGAACCTTCGTTTTAAAATTTCTAAACATTTTGAGGAGTTTATAAAATTCTGTACTGATTTATAACAAAATTTTAAACCGCTTTGGTTGAATTGTAAGAACTATTTTTTTTACTTGGGATTAAGCATCGCTGTTTCGTAGAAGTTTATAAATTCGTTTTATAGCTTAAAATAGGCATTCCAGATTGATCGTTTTTATCCGATGTTGTCCGGAAATTCAGTAAAAAGTTTGAGACAAGCTCGGTTTTTGTGTAAAACTTCTACGATATTGTCCGGATTTATTCACATTACCTGCAAAATTAAGTAAATAACTCAAATTTAATTTTTGTGAGTTTTGATTTTTGGGTCCGATTATAGTTATTTTCTTTAAAATAATCATCGAACAAATTATTGAATGTGACTAAAATGCTGCTGATGTACTTAGATGAACAATTTAAATTAGAAGTTATACTTTTGCTTGACTTGAATTGTGCTCAGATTTGCCCGGGTATTGCTCAGTTTTTTGATTGAAAAATTTGAACTGTAATGCTCGGTTTTGAAAAACATTGGCGGGAACTGCTCGGCCCGGATGAGTGCAAAAAAAGTTCTTTTTCAAATCTACAATTGAAGTACAGGGTGTTCAATAAGTTCGAATGCAAATCAAAACCACAATAATTTTAAATCAACTAGTTAGACTTTTATTTTTTTCAGATTTCAAGGCAATTTAAAAATGATCAATCCCACTTCTTTTAGATTTTTTACCTTAATGGATTATAACGAATCTCAGACTTTTTTTAAGTCCATCGTACGTGGCACGCTCTTCAATTATGGACATTTTGTCCCATATACAGTATCGTTCAAAAAATAATTAAATTGAACAGAGCATCGCACGCACTTCCAACTTTGTCAGACTGTAATTTCTCTCACAGTCGATATTTATTCATGAAACTTTCACACAAACTAGTTAAACTTATAAATTCTTCATTTATTTGATTTTGAACATTCTGCATGTACTATGAAGAGAGAGACATACAACTATTTAAGTAAAAGTAGGGAAAATTGAGATTGCTTCACAAAACTAGCTGCAACTTTGTTAAATTTCATGTTTTCATCTCGAGATTTGGTGATATTATCGATCAACGTGATCAAAAATTAAAGCGGTTTGATAACGAGGTTGATTCTGGGGTAACAGGCAATTTCATTCTATTTAAATGGATTTGTGTATAAAAAATCAATGTTTTTGCATTTTTTTTTCTTCGCGCTTGGAATTTTTCATTCTCAAAATGCTTAAAATTCATGCAAATTTTACTTGAATCATGTTTTAGGATGATATTGATAGTTTGGCATAGTTTTTCCTATAGACTGTATCTATAGATGTAAGCACCCATACAAAAAAAAAAGAAATCGCCTGTTAGATACCCCGAAATAAACTTCATATTCAACCCACCTTAATTTATGAATAGATTTTTTACATAATGTCACCGAATTTTGAGATGAAAACGTGAAATTTAACAACGTTACGTCAGGTAATATTGTGAGGTAATCTCAATTTTCCCTACTTTTACTAAAATAACTGTTTCTCTTTTCCTAGTTCACGCAGAATGTTCAAAACTCAATAAATGAAGAGTTTATCAGTTTAACAAGCTTGTGTGAAAGTTTCATGAATAAATGGCAACTATGAGAGAAATGGCAGTATGTCAAAGTTGGAAATGTGTGAGATGCTCTGGGCGAAATAATTATTTTTTGAACGCAACTGTAGATGCCAATGATAAAGATTTTGGATGGAGTCCAAAAAAAAATTCCTGTAAAACAAATTAATTCCACAGAGTAAAATTTAAAGCACTGGGAACTTTTTATTTTATGCCAAAATGTCAAAAAATCAATATTCAGCTGGCATACAACTAGTAATTTGAACATTTCATACCAAATCTGTCGAAGAAAGTGAAAACCATTCTTTTTCATTCCATAACAAGAGACTTCATTCCAACAGTTCTTCACTACCACAAAATTAAACAACCCTAAAAATCTTCCAAAACAATCTCCAATGCCTTTATTTTCACCTTGACAGTTTGCCATTTCATATTTCACTTTTCAAAAAATATGGCATGCGACATAAAATTTACAATTACATGTCCTCGATTGCATGCAGTTGATTGCACTTTGAAACTTTGAAAGCAATTTTATTTACAACGTCTGAGTTCATGATATGGTTCCCACGTTGTTAATCTTCCTAGTCAATAATGATCAAAATGTTGCAGTAAAAAAATTGAAAATAAGCTCTCCTTCATCATCATCTAACCCCTAAACTAAATAATTGTGTAATCGTATAATCGTGTATGCCTAAAGGGCACCTACACTTTGTATCAAAAATGAAGGAAAATAGAATGAAGTGTGTTTTAAATGGTAACAAGTACCCTTAACTACGATTTATTTGAGACAAAAAAGGCCAAATTCAACTTTAAAATCTGAAGAAAGAGTTCCTTAAATCCTGGATTCTTGAATCCTTAAAAAAATTGATCACTTATGTGATCCTGATTAAGTGCATAGGAACAATTTATTTGTTGCTATCTAAAACTACAAATTGTCAAGAGAAAAATGTTTTTTTCTTTCATGCAACGAAGAAACTAAGATATAATTTATTACTCATTCAGGTACCCTTCGATCGTGCTTCTGCGCTACGAAAATCCTGGGAGGGGTTCAAAGACATTCTCGGGTCGGCACGGAAAGAGAAGGAAAAAGACCCCCGAGATGTGGAGGCGGAAAAGTTCAACCTGGATGCCGAATCCTCCCTGGAGGACGTCATGAAGGAGATCATCCGGGAGAAGAAGATCCAAACGGCCTCCTGGACCGAAAGCAACAAAGGCCGAGGGTATCAGGTAAGGCTTCGAAATTCATCAAGAGGTTTGAAAGATTACTACCAAGGCGTTTTGATTGCAGATTGTATTTTCCCTGGAATCCGGGAGGAAGGTCGATGATGTGATATACTTGCTCAGTACCTGGGGCATTGGGGAGCGATTTGGTTCAACCCTTGCCATTACTCCTTGTACGCTTTTCACCGAGCAGCTAGGAGAAGAGGAAGATTCTTCAGAGTAAGTCTCAACCAGAGGTGCCAGGTCGTTTTGTCAAAAATCAGGACACCGTGAAGAAAAAATCAGGATTTTTCAGTACACTACAAAATTGGTGAAAATAATATGCAGATCTGCTTAGGTTGCATAACTAAAGGCGAAATATAGGTGCTGAAGACGCCTCGAATTATGCAACTGAAGCGAGAATAACCTTGGCTGGCCTGCAGTTAATATCGAAAAACCTCATTTAAATGTCATTTGAATCAAAGAATCTCATTGGTTTAACTGGTTAAACTATTGTATTAAAGATTTGTTTGATGTTCTCATCATTTAACAATAAATTTAGTTATAATTAGGATATTTTTTTGAAAATCAGGACATTTTAAGAGCCATTTTCCAAAAATCAGGACAATTCAAGCGTTTTTGAAAAATCAGGACGGTGTCTCGAAAATCAGGACAAATCTTGATAAATCAGGACACCTGACACCCCTGGTCTCAACTATTGCCGTTAGGCCGATGACATAGTGAGTGCGATGCGATGCGAATTGGCGGAAAATTTACGGACGCAGCCTACGCGAACTCGAGCGGCGGAACAAATTGACATCTGCTTCGCCGCGTTGAGTATGTCAGGTTTAAGCGATTCACATACATTTTCATCAAATGTGGTTCACCGCATTGAACCGCATTCACCGCATCGCATCGCATCGTATTCACTATGTCATCGGCCTTAGAAATGAATGTTACATGGAGTGATTAATATGAAAAACTTGCAGATCTAATGCCGGTGGCAAGGACGGCGCATGGAATACGTTCCTGTCTTCTGTCCGGGCTCGTCTGAATGTGGCCCAAATAGTCGAAGAAGTCAAACATGATGCCTCGATTACCTTCGACTTCGTCTCGATGCTTTGCGTAGCCAGGTGATCTGTTATTTAAAAATTATAATCTTTTTTAAAATAATTAATTTCCTGAAAAAATGTTTCTCTTCCTAGCATTTTGGCCGCGTTCGGATTGATCGAAGATAGCACGCTGTTTTTGATCGCCAGTATGCTGATTTCTCCGCTAATGGTGAGAAAGTAATTTTTAACGCGCCTACAGTTAGACTAACGAACACATTTTGAAAATTCACCACAGGGCCCCATCATAGCGGGAATCTTTGGAACGGTGATCAAGGAGCGGAGTCTGCAGCTGATGGGACTCAAGAACGAGATGATCGGAATTTCGTTAACCACTTCGGTGGGTTTTATCTTTGGACTGATCGTATGTAGCCTGGATGAGCGTTACGGCGTCGGGGAAGGCATCACCAACGAAATGTTGAGCCGGTGCGAGGTGCACTCACTGCTGGTCGGGATTGCCATTGCGCTGCCCTCGGGAGCCGCCGTTGCCATTGCCATCCTGGGGGAAAATATAGGATCTCTGGTTGGGGTGGCCATTTCCGCCTCGCTGCTGCCGCCGGCCGTTAATGCGGTAAGATGATTGAATCGTATTTTGTTCCATCGTGTTCTAAAACCCACGATCGAAACGAATCAGAAATCTTAAATCAAAATTTTCATCCTGAAACTCAACACTCAGATCCAAATTTTACTTTTAAAGCTACATATATTCTGTAGACATTTCCTAATCCTGAAACTTTGCATGAAGTTTTAATTTTAAGATTTTGAATCGGAAATCTGAATCTTCATTCTAAATCGTAAGGGGAGGATGAAGAAATGAGGATACTTAGGGATTATTCTGAATCGGATATTTCATCCCTGGGGTTACTTGGTTCCTTAACTATATCTAGACACCGGTATGTCCTACATAGATCGAATGTTCTAGAAAATTCCGCCAAATAGAACAAAGCAACAAAGCTATTGTTTCAAAACATTAAAATGTTCATTTTTTTGAGTTATTGAACCTTGTTTGATTTGACTTGAATTTTTTTTCTATACCTTGAACAAATGAAAAAATATGATAAAAATATGTATTCCAATATGTCAATCGTTAGAGTGTAAGGCTATGATCATTTAGAATCCGGACAGTTACAAACGTGTGTATTTAAAAAACTATTCATTTGATCAAAAACTTGTTAATATGACATTTAAGGTTTTTAAGGAGGTGTTAATATGACATTTAATGTAAAAATATAAAAACAATAATCAATAATAAACAATAATAATAATTTCTTATTGATTACAAGAAATACTCTTACTTAATTATAAAATCCCTTTTTTTTTATCTTGGCACACTTTTTTCAGTCATGTATTGATCTATTATTTTTACCACAGAAGCAAAACCTTTGCAAAATCATGATATTTTACGCAAATTCACCTAAAAAGACAAATTGGAACCTTTTTCGAACCTTTTCATGAGTAGGCATCTCGAAGAATTTGACCTCTTAAATCCGGTTTTAACATAAATTTCTATGTCCATCAGAACACATCTACCCAATTGCGTAAAAACCAGTTGCACAGATTGCGATATATGAAACTGATCACTATTAGTTATTTACTTGGTGTCTACTAGTCAGCCAATACTTTTTTACGGCATAATTAAGGGGTCTATTTTCAATTATTTTCAATAACCATACTGTTTTAACCCATATTTGAGATCAAGGGTCCCACTCCAATGCTTGGTTTGAACTTTGTGAGCATCCTAGAGTGGTTACTTATACTTCTTAACCATTTGGGCCAAAAAAAATCAGAAAAAATCAACAATTCAACACGTAGCTATTACCGAAATAAATGACCATAGCTTTAATAAGACTATTGCAAAATATTTTCCGATAGGAATAAACTGTAGGCAGTTTTGTGGATCAACAGTGGTGGCCCAAAATTGTACTATGTCTGGAATTTTGGGAGCTCAAGCTTCAAATGATAGCTTAATGTGTAAGAAACAATATTTTATATGGCGGCGACTCAGAAAAATGATGTTTAGAGGTCGCACTGGTTCGATTTTTGGAAAAAGGCAATTTTTTCGACATTCTGTCCTAATAACATTTTCAGATCTTGAAAAAGTTTCAAACATGTGTCTCTAATATTTATTTAAATTTACTTTATAATGTTAATTTTAAACTAAAAATTTATTGGGACTGTTTTGGACTCTCAATTTGTATGTATGATTTTTTTAAATTACGCAATACTATGAATTTGAAAAAAAAATTATTAAAATTAACAAAAAGTGTACTTTGGATTAAGATTTTTAATCAACATTGAATTCAAAACAACATTGAAAAAAAAACTTTGCAGAAGAAAGCGTATAGCTATAACTTGTCATTTCAAAATAATTCAAGTTTTACTGTGGAAAAAGTCGCAATTTTCAAATTTTTGCTAAGAATTGCTTCATATTATGCTGTGGATGAGTTTCGAGCAATCTAAGAACCAAATAAACTCCTGATATGAGATTTTTTTATCCTTTTATCGATCCTTAAATCACCAGAAAGAACCATCCCAAGTTTAGTTTTTTTATTGATTGAAGGTCGTGTTACCCATACTTGGGTGACGGTTAGAGGAATGTGTTATGGCTACAACCACTAAATAAATTTAAAATTAAAATCTAGAAACTAGTCATGCTTGTTTAGGCTGATTCAAGGATCGATATAAGGAAGAAAAAGTTTGATATCAGAAGTTTGGATTGCTCGAAACTCATCCACAGCATAATATAAAGAAATTCTAAACAAAAATTTGAAAATTGTGACTTTTTTCCACAGTAAAACTTGAATTACTTTGAAACTACAAGTCATAGCTATACACTTTCTTCTGCAAAGTTGCACATCATAACGTCGCGCATCTTTTGCATTCAATCTTGATTAAAAATCTTAATCAAAAGTACACTTTTTTATTTATTTTAATTATTTTTTTTTACCAGAATTCATAGCATTGCGTAGTTTAAAAAATCATACGTACAAATTGAGAGTCCAAAACAGCTCCAATAAATTTTTAGTTTAAAACTTACATTATAAAGTAAATTTAAAAAATATTAGAGACACATGTTTGATACTTTTTCAAGATCTGAAAATGTTATTAGGACAAAATTGCGAAAAAATGGATTTTTTCCATAAATCGAACCAGTGCGACCTCTAAACATCATTTTTCTGAGCCGCTGCCTTTCAAAAGTTTGTTTATTATACCCTTAGCTATCATTTGAAGCTTGAGCCTCCAAAATCCCAGACGTAGTAAGATTTTGGGCCACCCTAATCAACACTCATTTAAAAAACATCAATATTATTCTGCTGGTATCATTACAATAAACCCCGCGTGTAGCTAGATCGGTCCAGAACTTCACGGGGCCTTCGTGTGACTGAAAAAACGGCAAAACTATCTTTTGAAGACATTTCTTCTACTAAACTTCTCCATTCATGGTAGCTCTAGTGATGAAAACTTCTGCCTGCTATCTAACTGTTGATCTAGCAATTTACAATAGTCAAATACACAATGTCTTCGCTTCCATAGCCAATCCGTCATTTTTTCATCGGAAGGTTAAACCAAAACAAACAATCATCAGCAGTAGGTTTAAAAAATCTGCGCTTCCTAAGCCAATCCGTCTTTTTCCACCGGAAGACCAAAGCAAAACAAACAATCAAAGCAGCCTTAAAAGTTTGCGCTTCGAAAGCCAATCCGTATTTTTCCATCGGAAGGCAAAATCAAAACAAACAATCAGCCACCCGCACTTCCTAAGACAATCCTTCGTTTTCTACCGGAAGGCCAAAGAAAAACAAACTATCAGGCTCAAAAATCTGCGTTTTCTAAACCAATCCGTCGTTTCCATCGGAAGGCCGAATCAAAGCAAACAATCAGCAGCCTTCAATATTAGCGCTTCCAAAGCCAATCCGTCTTTTTCCATCGCAATGCCGAATCAAAACAAACAACCAAAGCAGCCTTAAAAGTCTGCGCTTCCAAAGCCAATCCGTCTTTTTCCATCGGAAGGCTAAATCCAAACAAACAATCAAAGCAGACTTAAAAGTCTGCGCTTCTAAAGCTAATCCGTATTTTTCCACCGGAAGGCCAAATCAAAATAAACAACAGCAACAGCCTTAAAAAATCTGCTCTTCCTAAGACAATCCTTCGTTTTCCACCGGAAGGCCAACACAAAACAAACAATCAACAGCAGCATTTTTTTAAAATCTGCGTTTCCTAAACCAATCCTTCTTTTTCCATCGGAAGGCCAAATCGAAGCAAACAATCAGCCGCAGCGCAGCAGTCTGTGCTTCCTTCTTCCTTCTTTCGAGGTAAATTTTACCTTTTTTTCATTCACTTAGCGAAAAGGTAAATTCTACCTTTTTTTAATTCACCTAGCAAAAAGGTAAATTTTACCTTTTTCGCATTCACCTAGCAAAATAGTAAACAATACCGTTTTCCCATTCACTGATTTAAAAAGTTAATGCCAGTTCGTTTGATTGGTTTCCTCAATAAAAAATAAAACAAAATTCATTCAAAATTTGATATTTATTTTAAATAAATTGGGACTTTCACCTTATATTAATATTCGGAACGTATCTCCCTTTTTTAAAAAATTGTTGAGGCAAGTCCTTTCTTTGCCAGGCTCGTGACAATTCGGCTTTCGCGTTTTCCCGAGCCACCATGGCCGCTGAATCGTTCTGCATTGCGTTATCACATTCATGTCCTTCTTCGCTCTGTGGGCCGGTCTGAAACAAAAGCAAAGTTTTCAACGAGAACCATCACAACTAAATGATATCTAAGAAAACACTTACCATTTTGTTCCGATTTTCACATATTTGGCACGAAGCAAAACTTCCTTCCTGAACGACAAAACAGCTTAGCCTCAATAAACGGGTTTGGTAAATAGTTTCTTTTTTTCGAGATGAATTGTACCGTTTTGTTTAGCTCAATCCAGGTCAACTCAATCCAGGTCAACAGGGTAAGTTTTACCTTATTTGGGTTTACCTTTTTTCTAGGAGAATTATACTTTTTTATTGAGCTCAATTCAGGTGAACTTCACCTCGCTACGAGGTAAGATTTACCTTTTTTGGATTCACCTTTTTTCTCGGTGAACTTTTTTCCAACCTCGATTCAGGTAAATTTTATTGCGCTGTGGCTTTTTGGCTTTTACGAGCGTTCAACTTGCTATCTCGGTAAATTTTACTTTTTTATTATTTTCCGTGTACGATTATTACGAATCTCGATTCAGAGATTCCCTCAGACACGTTTGTCACTCACAAGAATCGTTCGACTTCGTTTTGCGTCGTGTTGGCAAAATAACAAACGTTGCCGAATACAACTAACTACTATTTTATTTTATTCGTATTAAATTTAATTTATTTGACGCATGTCCTCGTTATAATGATTGCTGATGATAAAATCAACATTTTCTGTGAGAACCTGGAAGAATCCAAGCTAAAAACGGGAGATAAGTACATCATCAAACAACATATTTACCCTAACCAAACGCATAGAAAAGAGTAGCATTCTTTCGATCTACATGGACCAAACCTATGGTATGACCACCTAAAGCCCCTTTATAGAGTTTGTGATCAATTTTGAACAAGCTGAACAAAACTGACGTAAAAAACGAAGCTAAATATTTATCGTTTTGTTATCTGACTGGACCACGTATTTTCCTATAACAGTATTCTTTGATCGAGTCAGTCAAACAGAACTTCTTTAAAACCTTTTTAAAACTCTTTTCTAATTAAGCCGGTATCCTTTATAAATCATTCTACTTTCATATAATCCTGCAGGGAGTTCTCTGGGCGCTGTCCTGTCTGTGTTTGGTGTTCGGCACCCCGGATAAACGCTACAGTGCCGTCGTCAAGACGCATCTCTACTCGGATAACCAAACACTCGAACTGTTTGCGCTCGGTTGCATGAGCATGTGCCTTACCCTGCTGAACGTAGTTTGTATCTACGTGATGGGCGTTACCTTTTTAAAGGTTTGTTTTGAACTGTTTTTTGTTTGAATTTTGACTTAAATATCCATTCTGATCTCTCTTCAAAATGTCGACTTAAATATCTACTCCTAATTCAGATAAAGGAAGTTGCTCCGATTGTTCCGAAGGATCAGAAACAATTCTGGAGGCATGACATCAAAATCGCTCGTGATTACAACAAAACTCTGCACACGATGGATGGCATGACCATGAGTAAGCATCTGATCCAGGAACTCCAGGCTCTGCACTCCGATGGAGATGGTCACGGTATCAGCGGCAACGAGAGATGGCTGAACAACATAAGCCGAGTGAATCAGAACACGTGGTCCCCGAGGCACAACTACCATCAACGGGATCACCGGCCCACAGTTCAGGAACTGGAAGCTCTTTATCTGAGTCTTTCGACCAACAACGGCGAAAGCCAGTATCACTACTCCAGCCATCATCCGCACAACAATCCCATGAAGTATTGTGTAAGAAACTGACTCTCTTGTTCTGTGACTAACGATGTTTAAATGATTTTCCAGACTTTCCTCCTCCTATTTCCGATCATCGAAACCCTGGTCGCCACCCAAGTATTCATCCATAGTTGAAGACGTATGTTAATCGTTGAATGTAAAAAACACTTAAACTTACAAGCATTTTCCTTCCACAGTCTCAACCATCGTCGCCAACCCACCGCACCCGGCTAGGATCAAACCCGATGGACATTCCCGGATTGCGGAGGCCACGTTTCTCGGACTCGTTCCGGGGCAGTTCGGCACCGTTGTCCAAAATCGTCGAACACGTTGCCAGCAGCACCAGTGGTGGAGGTCATCACCATGCCGGACCAAGCGATGGATCCCGGCGTGATTCCGAATCTGGGGGAGGAGGAGGAGGCGGCGGCAAACATTTCAAAATAAGCTTGAAGAAACCGAAACAATTTACCGTCACCCCGGCGTTCGATCCGATCAAGAAGTGATCGCTCAACTCAGAATGATCTGTTTGTGTGTGGTTATTGTGTATGTATAAAGTATTTTATGTATAGTTCGCTCATTTGTTTAAGTGTTTCAAAAAAGTTTGATGAATCGTGATAATAGCTCCTTTGAAAGAAAAAATCAAATTTCATTGTTGTAAATAATTAAAAAAAAAGGAAACTTTGTTATTAATTTTTGTTTTAGTTACCAATTTGTATTACCTTATATCCGAAAGAATCATTGGGAAGTTGAAAATGGGTTAAAAAACAAATAAAAAAAAACAAATGACTTTCAGAAAATTATCTTTTCAAGGACTCTGCTCTAAACTTTATTTTTCTTTATTGTTATCATCATCACAATCATCTCAAAATGTCTGAATTCACAGTCAATCTTGATGTTAAAATCCCGATGATAAAATAAATTAAAAAAAAGTGTCAATTTCAAACTCAACGGGATAACTGTTATGGCAGCTCAATGATAATGGTGATACCGGTACGGGCCAATTTAAAACAAAATGGTAATCCCGAACTACTTTCCGCTGCCCACGGTCATCGCGATTCATGCCTACTTTGAGTTTGACAGTCGTCTTTCGTCTGTTAGCAAATTCTGCAAGCTGGAGGATGTACCTATAGGATAATCCATTATGCCTAAGAACGAACGGATGAAGAAAACTCATTTGAATAAAGGTTCCAAAGCGTTAGCCGAAAACTACAGAGGACTATAGGGGAGAGTGGGGATACTTGATCCCCTTTTCTTATTTTCACCATATCTTTTTGGAAAAATCTAGCAACTCGGCTTCTTTGACATTTTCTGACAGCTTGTAACATCAAGTTTCTATGCTCCAAAAATTAGAACGATACTTGAACCCGTTGATGAACTAGAAGCATTTTCGTTGGAGTAAAAAAATTGCGATATTTCTGAAGTTAGGGGAGACTTGATCCCCTATTGAAGGAGACTTGATCTTTTATTCAGCAAGCCCTAATCCTTGTATAAAAATCAAACAAAACCCCAAGATAGAATGTTAATTGACTATTTTGGTCATGTTTGTTCTCATTTCACAATTTATAGCAGACATCAGAAGAAAATTCTATAACTTTGTCTCAACGCTAATAAAATTGCATACTTAAAGGCGCTATTTTCTATATTTAAGAGAAAGTTAATTATTTTTGCTCTTTTCTTCAGACAATTGTTTGATAAATATTAGTTTTTGGATAAATATTAGTAATTTCGTAATCAGCAATCATAACGATCAATTCAGAAGAAGAATATGCCGTTTGGAAGGGGGATCAATTGTACCCAACTCTAGGGGATCAATTGTACCCATAATCAACATTTTAGAAAACTTTTTCTGAAATAAGTTGAGAGTTTTCCATTACTTTGAAAATATGGCATTATGAAGTTCATTTCACGCTCGAACGATTGATACATTGGAACAAATATTTTTTTCATAATTTTCCCATGTAAGGAACATTTTAAAGTGATGAAAAAAGATCTTCAAGTTACATTTTGTGAGATTTTTTAAACAAAGTTCAATTACTAGAACAATTATTTTGTTAAAAAATTTAAAACTACAAGCATTGTTATTTTGCTCATTTTGGCACATTTTTCTAGAATATTTGATCTTTGTAAGACATTCCAGTTTCGAGATATAGCTAAGGAATCAAGTATCCCCAAGGATCAAGTATCCTCATTCTCCCCTACTGTCTGGTTTGCCGAAACTTTTCGAAAAGTTGATATATCAACGGTTGTATCCAGCCTTGGAAAATAAAATTTCATCGTGTCGACATGGATTTTAAGAGGAGATCAGTGGTAACAAACCTTTGTGAGTTCACTACCCGTGTACTGGATTTGATGGTGAAAGGATTTCAAGTAGACTGCGTTTATACGGACACGTCGAAAGCTTTCGATGTACCAGGAATAAAGGAAATTCTGGAGGCATCATCGAATATTGGTATAGGAGGAAATATCCTTCATTGGATAAAATCCTGTTTAGAGGGTACACTCTTAATCTTTTCTCCTGTGATCGGAACGATTTCGTCCTGTATTTTCAACAGCTGAAATTACAGGACGATTTCAGGACAGCGAAAACGCTCAGGAAAACAACTGTCAAATTCACCTGAAGGTTCGAAACGGTTTTCTCCTGTAATTTGCAGGAAACTTCGAAGTGTTCCTGTAGGCTCGAATCGGCTTCCATCCACCATTTTTAAAGAATTCGGAATTTTTTCAGCAATGATTAAAACTTTTTCAATTTAAAAAAAAAATATTTATTCAATTTTTGTTATACACTAAACTATAAATTCAGTTGAACGATCAAAATGTCCATTGTTTTTGACGGCTGATCGGCACTGTTTTTATTTCCACGGAATCAATTTTTTCTCCAGCATGTGCAAGTTTTTCGGCATTCTCCGGTGTTATTTAGAAATTGAAGCATGTTTCACCTGGAAGCCAAAAAAAAAAATGGTCACACATAAATTTTAAATCAACTATATATTAATTAAATATTTACCTCCTCTAGCAACATATTCATTTTTTCTTATATCACCTATAATAAGATCCAGTTTATTTATCAGGCGTCAGGACCAGCAGCGGTCCTGAAAATGAAATTTTGGGCCTCATACTGTACTAACAGTTTCGCGCCGTAAGTAACGACACTTTGCCGATGAACGTAACGCACGACTTTTAGCAGCTTCTGCGGTTGCAACTGTCGCGACTAATGACCGGGAACAATCGTTTTTGAGGATCAATGAACCAACACAAACACATGACAGTAAAAAAAATTTCATGTGTTACGTATTACAGGGAATCGCTGCCTGAGCTCCTGAATATTCGATAAAGAATGCCTACGAATTTCAGGAGAAATGAAGTGGTACGAGAATCGTTCAGCAATCTCCACGTGCCTCAGGAAAACCTCTTGTTTTTGACAATTCGAGTGTCATTTTGAGCTGTTTTCCCGTGATTCAGAGGATGATGATCCCGAGCGGAATAATTGCAATCTTAGTGTGTAGGTTTCAATATGTTTCCGTAAATTCGGCTATATCAGCATCCTATAAAGCCTATAAATCCTCTAGAGTGCCTAAAGGTAGTCACTTGGGTTCACTTCTCTTTATTTTGTTAATGAATAACTTATCTGACTTCCTAAATGATTCTTTCGTTTTGATCTACGCCGATGACGTGACATTATTTTTACCCGTGAAAAAGATGGAAGATTGTAAGAAACTTCAAAAAGATTTGGACGCGTCTCTGCTTTTGTGAACAGATGCAAGCTAAAAGTGACTATCTCCAAATGCTCGACGATTTCGTCTATCAACCGATTTCGT
The DNA here is from genome assembly GCF_029784155.1 of Uranotaenia lowii. Taxonomy (NCBI): domain Eukaryota; kingdom Metazoa; phylum Arthropoda; class Insecta; order Diptera; family Culicidae; genus Uranotaenia; species Uranotaenia lowii. The sequence continues at coordinate 212,917,636 of NC_073692.1, read as the reverse complement.
ATCCAGAAAACAGTCGGGATCGTGACAGTCGCATAACATTTTCCAATGACATTCGAAAAGATCTCAATGACATTGACGGTCATCCAAAAAAATGTTAAACGGAGAAAATGTTATGCAGTTTTGCAATGACAGTCGGTCAGAAAAATGTCATCGAATTATCCGCACTAGATTGGACTGCGCACTCGTGACTGCGACATTTGTGCGAACTAGTACATTTGTGCGACCTGTCAAATCAGCGCAAAATCTGTCGAAGTTCTACACGCAAACCGCTTATCAGTCAACCTTTGTACGAATATCTGCGACTGCAAAATATTGCACGGAATCCAATTTTCAATAAAAGAGATAATATTCATCTCGATAACATTTTTGACTTGTGACAGTCGAAGATTCTGTTAGTCCTCTGACTGTCGAAATGACATTTTTGAATTTTGGATTGCGTGACTGTAATGGAAAAATTCAAAAAATGTCATGATTTTGACAATCATGAAGTTCATTCATTGGCCACGGCCAATCTGGCCGGTTTCGGAATCAGAAAAATTAAAATGATCAGATTTTAACTTGCGACACATGAATAGAAAGCTCGCGATCTGTACATGATGGGAATTGATAGGAAAAGTGGTTCGGGGCCATCTGGTCCTGGCACCCGGTGCAAAATAAGCACTCCTTTTTTTTCTACAAAAGTACGTATTTTCTTAAATAAACTTTCATGACGATTTGTTTCGTACTTCCTATAGTATTATTTTTTCACAACACAAGGGATCTCCTTATCATTTTTACAGACATATTTAAAAAAAACCAGCTGGGTTCTCAAGTGACGAAAATATTTTAATTTTTGAGCACCACAAAATAAGCTCTTATGATCTTTAAATCATCTTAATCTATAATGTACGCACTGCAACATGATGTACACATTGTTTCTAAATGTTCACTATCAAAATTTTTTTGATTTTTCACTTTAATCAATTTTAAAACACGTTTTTACTTAAATTTGTTGGCTCATGGTGAACAGAGCACTTTCAATCGGGGCACGATGAGCGTTTTCTGCCGTATAAACAAGCAGCGAATTCAATTCGATGTAGTCAACTGAATTATAGAGCTACATCTTGACTAGCTTACATCAGACGATGTGGCCTATTGATAAAGCGTCGAAGAGGTAATCAAAAGGCTAGAGTTCGATTTCTATTCGAGGTGATTTTTTTCCATTTACCATTCATGATCGTTTTTTTATTGTTACATTATACGGCTAGTAGCATCATCCTCCGAACAAAGCACCAGAAACATAATGTATGAGCGTGTGTGAATTGTTTGTATTCTACAAACAAACCTAGATTATTTTATTATTGCTTTGTTTGATAAATCTACGACTCACCTGACTTCATCGAGTTGAATTCGCTGCTAGAATCCCCGAAAAAAAACGCTCATCGATAATGGTGCTTATATTGTCCCAGGGGGAGTTCTCATTATGCCCCTACAGTGACTGGTTTTCAGCTTTTGGCAAATTTTTTAAAATGCATTTTTAAACGTTTTTATCTAGTGTTTCAGGTTTCAGCCAATTATGAAAAAGACTATATTAGTGTTCGAACACGAAACGATGATGCAATTCACATATTATAGCTGTTTTCTATGGTTAAATTAGCGTTTTCCTTAAGGTGGCCATTATGCCCTTATCTCCCCTACATTTCGTAAAATTTCGGAAAAAGAAAAGTAAGCGTGGGTATGACTCAAACCCTTATCCCATCTCTGTGAAAAAGCGTGAAAATATGCAAACCTCTAACCCAATTCGTATTCCAGAACCGGCCAGATCGGCCGTGGCCAGGACCAAATGACCCCGAACCACTTCTCCTATCAATTCTCATCATATAGGTACAGGTCAAGAGCTTTCTATTCATGTGTCGCAAGTAAAAATCTGATCTACAGTCGGATTGGCCGTGGCCAGGACCAGATAGCCCCGAACCACTTCTCCTATCAATTCTCATCATGCACAGGTCAGGAGCTTGTTATTCATGTGTCGCTAGTTAAAATCTGATCATTTTGATTTTCCGGATTCCGGAACAGGCCAGATAGTCCAGTCCACATCTAAAACCCTCCTGAATTAAACCAGCAAGGAACCGTTTTTAGCTGTCGCGACATTCATTTTAATAACATTTCATGAAGATTCCTATGAATGTTACGATTATGATTCTGTGACATTCAAAATGTCGCCCGCCATAACATTTGCCAATATGAATGTCATCGAAGCAATTACCAACTTTAATCTGTTTAGCTTAACATTTTTTTCCATGACTATCACAATTTCGATGCAAGTTGTGACAATGATCCCGTATGTTATTTGACATATTCTCGAGGAAATTTCTTAGCGATGACATTCACAAAATCCAAAAAGGACATGACTGCGACAGTCGTTTTAGTACTGATGAATGTCGCTCTAGGCTTCGAAAAAATGTCAAATGACATTCGGACAGTTATCATTCCTGTACTGAGCTATTTCATTCATGATTCACATTCACACTACCGAAGTCATAATACAGCTTTAGAAGTCCTATCCGAATGATATCTAAATGAAATTAAAAATTATAAAAATCTGGATAAAAATTCTAAAATTAAGAATGTAGTTTTGAAGAAAGTTGCTTAAAAATATGTGAAATTGAACATTTTTCTGTGATTTTGTCAACCTTGTTCAACATCTCAAAGCAATTATCCAATACAGAACTTCAATTTAAAAACGAGGTGTTTACCGTTTGTAGAAAAAAAAGTTTTGTTGTCTCTATAGTCTATGTTGATATTTCTACGCAAGAATGTCACACTACAGAGAATTCTATGAAAAATGCCATTTTTATCAAAAAGGTCTCTTAAGATGAGATTAAACTGTTGAATATAATGTTATTCACCGAAAAGAACACTAAAATATTGGGTTGGGGAGGAGCGAGGAGCTTTGATTGATTTACTTATAGTGTTTTCGTTTATTGGTAGTGGTAACCTAGATATCCACGAGTTTTGCCCTAACTGCTGTCATTGTGTTCGTTCATTAACTCAGAAGTCAACCAGTTTTGCCCGAGGTTTGGACCTCAAGCAGGCAGTTGCAACCCGTAGAAGTTTTCAGTGTTGGGGGTAAGCATAAGGGTGAGTATAGCAACCACATATTTGCATCGTCCCGGGTGACGATTTTGTTTGATCATTCAGAAAAAGTGTTACCCCGCGCCAGCACAGAAAACGAAAACGGCATTTGAGAAATTTCCACCAACACTTTTCGGTAGGCACTATTTACAGGATCGATACTCAACTATACCTAGATTTTTATAAACAAGGAGAAACGCATTTCTGAAATTACGGTACAACTTGATTTTTTGGGAAAAATAGAAATTATACGAGCTTTTAAAATTATAAAAAAAGTTTAGCCGTGTGACAGTTTTTCGAAGAACTAGCATCGGTTTGTGTTCTGATTCTACGTAAAAGTGTCCCACGAAGAATTTTTGGCTCTTATTTTCTGTTTGTTGTAAAAAATGTATTTATTTTTTGGCAGAAAATATTGTAACATGATTAACTTGCACCGTTTACAACGAAAAAACTGTCGGTGAATTTTTAGTTTGAGAGAAAAATTAGAAATATAGCTGAAATTTCAATCGTGTTTTTCTCGTTCGCTTGTTTTTTTACATGGGACAATCTTGATCGGAAGGGCAGCAAAGTAGTGCTGCATTTTTTCCGCACACCGCTGTATGTGTCCTACTGTCCCGTATTTAGCATGGATTCTTCAAGGTTCTCGCACAAAATGTCGATTTTATAATTAGCAATCATACCTATAATCTATGATCCGCATAATTTTTTACCCCCACTTTCGCGAGACACCCGGATGCCTGGAGACGCTTTTCCGTCTCAATGAGAGTTAACCTTTTCTTGTTTAACTGCTAGAGTCTGTAGTTTCGCATCAATTTTATGATCCAAAGTGCTAGTACAATATTCTGAAAGTTTTTTTTTCAACAGAACTATTGATTTTAAGCACTAAGTTATTTCACAATGCTTCTCTGACCAATCGCATGAAATGGGCTTTTAGAACATTTGCTTATTTCGTTTCAATTCATTTTTGTTTACAAGAGCGTAAGATTTTACATCTTTTTTATGCTACATCGCGCGTTATGTGTACATTATATGCACCATATATCTGTCATTGCACTATTTTTAACTAAATTTTAACTACGATTAAAATTAACTTATCCTTCAAAATTACTATTCCAGGGTAGCGGCACTATACTAAAACTATAGCTCTATCTGTTCTTACAAGATGATATTTACAGTCACACAACCAAATTCGAAACCATTACCCTCGTTAAAGCATTATCAGTTTTGAATAACTAAATGTCAATCACACAAAGATTCCTATCATACTTTCATCAGTTGTATGGCGATGTTCGAACGAGCTGTGATGACTGCCTTAACTTTATTTATTCTGCTAGCTATTTTCTCTATTGAAAGTGACGGAATTTTTCTATCCAATCTCGATGCGACCTGTTTCCGGTGCATTTGCGAACCATCGACGGGATGCAGCCCCCAGCTGAAATGTAACCGGGGAGTAAGTTTAATTCCGAAAAATTAAGAGTAGAAATGTCAGTAAACTGATAAACTTTCAATAGTACTGTGGACCATTTTCCATTTCCCGGGCATATTGGATCGATTCCGGGAAAGTTGTCAAGGAGCGGGATGATGCGGATCGTTGGGGTGCTTATGAGGATTGTGCCAATGAGTACGAATGTGCAACTGCGATCATCACACAGTATATGGAAAAGTACGGCAAGGATTGTAACAACGATGGGCTTGTAGATTGTGTGGATTATGCGATGCTGCACATCAACGGAGGTCCCACTTGTCACACCCCGTTAAATGCTGATTTTAGGAGAAAATTTGGACGATGCTTACAACAGGGTCAACGGGAGCCGTTATCACAAAGAAGCAGGACGTAATTTTAACATTGAATAAGCAGAAAAATAAAGTGTTTTTTTTTGTATTAAGTTAAGTGACTCACATTTAAAAAAAAAACATGTTTTTTTCGTACATAGTTTTAATGGTTCTCCGTAGTTTTAAGTTACTATTTGAATATACATACTTACTTTTAAACTTAGATTTTATACAAAGATCATTGAAAAATAATGTCGATCATGACAAATTTCCGTACTAATGTAGACTCACAGAACTTTTCGGTAGATTAAAGCTTTCAATGAAAAGTTCTCTTTGAATGACAAACACATCCTATCATTCAATTCATGCATTTTTCGTCTGTTTCTTCATTAATAAAATCCAACATCTAATTATGAGCTCTTTTTCGCGGCACGTGGCAATAAATGCTAGGAATAATTAACTGATCGAGCAGGTTCATACTAACGCCGGTTAAGGCTATCCGATTTCTTCGGCAATGACCGGCACGTGCTGCTGTTTGCAAAAAAAAATCAACTGCACTCGGTGTGACGTTGTTTGATACTTTGCAGACAAGATCCGAACACGGCTACCTACAGCATAAAATCTCCTTTGTTTTGAGTCGAAATGACCCGTGCCTAATGGCATATGCTGTCAATAGCTATCGATTTCCTGCGAAGTTTGCAATAGTGTAAAATTATCGAACAGTTTAACGATTTATACATGTTAGGATTACGGTTAAAAAAATTACCGAACTCGGTAATTTTTGTTTACTGTGTAACATTAATCAAAAGTTATTAAGTTTTACGGTTTTACGCACATGTTGGTGATTCTAATACCACTCGTTTAGAAAAATTGAAAAAAATCGTGAAATTTTTTAATTGGTCTATATTTTTAATATAAAATCGGACAATGAATCCAAAAATGAAATTAAAGAGGATCTCAGTAGAACGGAAATATGAAATTTTTATTAGACTGTGCATACACAGTCAATTTTTGCCTCGATTTCCAGCAAAAAAATTGCTGGAAAAGTCCAGAAATCCAATTTTTTGCTGGAACCAGCAAACATTCTCCGCCTTGCTGATTTTTCCTTCATTGCTGAAAAACCTGCAATCGATCTGTCAAACTCGAATTCGTTTTTATTTTTGCTCATTATTTTTCGTCGCGCGCGAAGAATGTTTGACTCCATATTCAAGCGATGAAACATTTAATCCAAAGGTGAATTTTTTTTCGAAGAGTTAATAAAATGTACCGTCAAACGGGGCATCATGCAACAGCGGGGTTAGATGCAACATTTATATAACACCACACTGAATCAACTTTTAATTTAGTGTTTTGTAATAAAGTTATCTTTTAATGATTACAAAATAATGATGACATAATTTCTCGCATCTTAGGCTAGTTTTTTTTAAGTTTTTTATTTTTATATAAATTTTGAAAAATCGAGCAATAAATGTAGGTACAAATTTTAACATTTTTTGATGCCGTAAAAAACTTTACCCAGTATGACGGATTGGCTTGATAGTATTACCTATTGGTTTCCTCATGCTATACCAACACTGTTGGTGTAAAAATATTTTTCGAACAATCACTAAATATTTTTATAATTCAGTTAGGTGTCTGGGGTGAAATGCAACAAAATGCAAATCAAAGAAACACCTTGTAAATTTTGTTTCCATGTGCTGGAATATGAATGTTTTGCATCACGCGTTTGTAAACATTGAAATTTCATTCATCCATACATTTATTTTTATGATTTCAGGTCGTAGAATATTTTGTGGTATTATTTAACCCCTCAATGTATGCAGTATCTTTATTTTCAGAAAAAAATGTGATTTTACAGACCTAAAAATTACTGCAATTGGTGTTTTCATGTGTAATAGTCTTTAAGGCATCGTTAATATATTAAAAGCTATAAATTTTCATTCGTGTTCATAAGATTTTTCATTAAAATCCAAGTTTGTTGCAAGTTACCCCGTTTTCTAAGGAGGGTGAAAATCGCACGCATGTTTTTGAAAAATTAAAAATAACTAAAGAAACCAATAATTTTTCTAACTACGCCAAATTGAGGTCCCATCATCCTTAAAACTTTTGAGGCATAAGGTAGGGATTAACGTGAACATGAGTTTTTAGAAGCCATTGAAGTTGAAAATTGTTGCATGTTGCCCCAGTTGACGGTAACTCGAATGTACAGGGTGGCCACAACATTTTCATTTTGAAATTCCAGGTTTTTTCCCGGTTTTCCCGGTCATAAATTCAAGGTTTGTTCAAAGCTTGATTATCTAATTTCGTCAAAAAATATCAAAATTTTCAACTTATTTCATTGATTTTGCTGCTTTATCACACTCACATCATTGAACATTTAAAGAAACTCGATTCTATGTTATGGCTTTATTCACATTTTTTACAATTGAATAAGAAACCCTCCTTCACCAAAAAGTTATGTGTACGAAAAAGCTGGGGTTAACAAAACTATAATGAATGTAAAATAGATTTTTGAAGGATGTATTTAAATCATGCTCACAAAAAAAAAATTAAAAATGGTGCATAGAACAGGACTTTTCAACCAATCAGTCGTCATAATGGCCGTGGAAAGAAACAAAAAACAATCAAATGTGAAATTAAATCATTTTTTAATATGCTATACTTATAAACTGACCTTTTTTTACACCAAATGTGTTATAACTGTAGTTTATCAAAGCCAATACATTAAAAAAACAAATTAATTTTTTAAATATATTGCTGAAGGAGTATTTTAAACCATTAATCAAAAATTTCTTTTGCATCATTTGACGTTCTTATTGCAGAATTAGGAAATCACGATCTCAATTTTAAATTCTAATCTCAACAGTTGAACAAAATATGGTCAGCGAGTTTCATAGTCTAAAATTTACAGTTCTGCGGATAATCTAATAGCTTATAAAAGTTTAAGATGTTAAAAAATTAAAAAATTAAAAAAAAATTGTAATGCAAAAAATTGTGGATATCAAATCAGTGAAAAAGATACAGTTATTTGTATTATACTTCCCCCAAAATATATTTTTAAGTGAGGTTCTCAGGAAGACAAATTTTTATAGGCATCTGGAGAATCAAACTATTTAGACTTAAAACCAGTTTTGAAGAAGGTGTCAAATTTAAAGGAATTCAAAAGTTTACATAATATGATTTGAAGCTATGGAAACTTTGTTATAAAACTTCTAGTTTTAGGAATATTGCGTACTGCAATGTAAAAATAACTAAATTTTTAGTGAAATCAATCGTTGATAACTAATGAACTGACACTTACATATCTTAAAAACAAAATAACAATCCTATAATAACAAAAACTGATTTTGAATCTGTTTATTACCCTCCATTTCATAAAAGATTTTCCCTAACTATTCTAGTTCCAGAGAAATTATGCTTGCAAACAAAAATCCACAAGTAAAAGTGTAACTTTAACTGACATCACTGGTGAGCATTTATGAGGCTTTTTATCGTAGACTGTATTTCCATTAACAATTTGTTGAAGAATGCGAATCGATTTGATTTATGATTTAGAAAATATCTATGATTCAATTTGATTAAAAATTATTTCTAAATATCGTGAAAATTCCCAAAAATTTTAGATGGATTGTTACCCTTTTTTCAAAAGTTAACCTATGATTATCAAAAAAGTAGAGAAAAAACAAGATGCGTATTTGGATATAGCGCCCTAACTTCAGCCTCTTGTCATTAAGGAAAATGGAAATTGTTGGCCCTGTTTTATCGAGCAGGAGAGAAAATAGTCAAAACATTCAATTCTAATGCAATAATGTTATTTTTTTGTTAGGTAAGACATTGGAGACCACGACCACGAGACTACTACCACCACTAAAATGTAGAATAAACTTATTTAAAAAACTTCATCCGGAGTCTCAAAATTGTAAAACAGCTTAAAAACTTAAATGTTTGACATTCCAGAATGTTTGAACTAATAGATGAATTTCATTTGACTTTGTTTGTTCAAACATTTGTGATTCACAAGTTTACTGATGACACGAATACAAAATTTTTAAATTTCTATCCGGTGGTTCGTGAGTATTTTTTTTAAAATAATATTTTAATTCCCAGTTCCTATGGTTCAATTGTTGAATTCATTGACTTTTGAAAGCCCTGCTTATAATATTAAAGTTAAAAAAAAGTTTAAAAAAAAAACTACAAAATATCTCATATAAAAAAAGTTGCAGTAACCGAATAACTTTTAAAATATAATATTGAAATTTAAATCAAATTCCTATATTTTAATTATTACGTAAAATCATTTATTAAAAGTTTTGCGTATCAGTTTTTTTTCTTTTTTCAAATTCACAAATTTGATCAAAATACGAACACAGAGATATATTTATTGTTGGGAATTTATGGAAAAAATCGGTACTTCATATTTCAGTAATTGGATGAGTTAGATCCAGTTCTTCATATTTTCATCTTTTTTATGATGTCTGAAAACATTAAAAATATTTTTTGATGATGCTTGAAGACAATAAATGGCCAATTAGACTTTGTATAGACATTTTTTAACAAGAGTTTCATTTCCGAGTCTTAAAATAAATCAATCAAAAAAATTACCTTTGTTCAATAAATTTTGGGAAAAGAATGATTTTTGTTTGAATTTCCAAGGCATTGACCCATATAAAAATATTTCAATTGCCAAAACATCATAAATTTCCTGATTTTTCAACGAGTTTTCCCATGAGTGAGATTGTTTTCAATTTGTGTAATGAAATAAACCCTTTTATTTTTTCAACATTTAAACACACGGTTTTTGTCTTATTTAAATGCTTTACTCGAAACACAATGTATTGTTGAATAATTGAACACTCTTAAGATTTAAACCATTGCTTTGAATTCACACAAAAACACACCCTCATTACAAAGCTCTTGTAAGTTCTTAGTTTTCCTTAGTTTTCTAAGAAATCGTAATGTACTTAAGCTTTGAAAATTGTAATTTGGAATTTTCTGTATAAATAAAGATCACTAATTTGAATAAAAAAAAAGTAATTTTCTAAACTTAACAAAATAGTTCCAGACCCTCTGATGAATCTTTTTCACAAACAGGTCGTTTGATGACAGAAAGTTCCCTATTTGTTGTTTTGAAGCTACGAAAAAGACACAGTGTCGTACGTCAAGATGATGTTTAGATTTCTTTTTAATTGTTTCATTGTCCTTTGTTTAGCTCTTCAACTAAACGCCCCACTGGAAAATTATGAAAAAGATTTTTTTCAATTCCAAGTTTTCAATAAAGAGTTCTGAGTTCAAAATTTAGCTTTGATTAACTTGTTTCCACATAATTGACTGATTTTTTAATAATTCTAATTCTCACTACACAGGAGCGGCAAACCAAAAACCCATATGCGATATCTGCAATATTCACCTGACGATCGAGCACATCCTTACAGACTGTCCTGCTTATGAAAATCAGCATTCTGTGAGTCAACTACCAAAAGGAATACGAAACATCCTGGCCAACGACAAGGAAACCGAAGAATAAATACTAGTATTTTAAGAGCAACAGACTTATTTTAGTCAAATTTGATTTACATTAGTATTGCAAAATCTTGTAATATAATTATCCTTCTCATTCAAAAGAGGCGAATGAATTCTAAATTTAAAGTCTCTATAAAAATAAACAAAACAAACAAATAATTCTAATGACATGCGGTACATGAATAAATTTTGAGTGACTTTTTTAATTTTGATTCTCTTTTTAGGGACAGTTTTAGCTCCGGTAAAAATTGTGTGTTTTCAATTTCCGTTCTATTTTCAATTTCCGGTTTTCCCGGTTTTTCCAGTTTTCCCGGTTCTGTGGCCACCCTGAATGTACTTCTTTCGTCAAATTTGTTCCAGAGGTTTCTGAACTATAGAACGCCGAATTTCGATGTTTCTCGGCTTTAATTTCTTCGCAGCCCCTAATATGTTAACTCGGAAGCTTTCACAAAAGTATTATTATTTTTGTATCAATTAACATTTTTAAGTACCGTAAGCTGGGGGAACTTTGATCACTTTTTTCATTTATTTTTGAATATTTTGGAAGGGATTGCTTTTTCGTAATACCTAAAAGTTTTAAAACTCTTACTGAGGTGAGGAGAATAAAACATGACCATTGATTGCATTAAATTCAATCGACATTGGTGGTTATAATTGAATGTTTGTTACAAAACCAAATTTCGATTTTCGTGGTAACTATGATCACTATGGTTTTTACGTACCTCAACATCTTCAAAATTGTTGTTATGGTGCCATTCAGCACAGAAGGCATAAACAGCAATAACAGTAATTTTGTGAGGACTAAACGTTTTTTTTTTTTTCAAAAAAATTTATAATCAAAAGATGGTAAATGTTTCTGCATACATCTAGGGGTAAAAATTATAAACATTTCTCAAAATTTTTGGCCTTGAAAACAAATGAAATTTTGCCTTCATGCAATTCCCTGGGTCCTCGCACTGTTCCCATGATCTGTTTTTCTTCAAACTTAACCATTTGATAGGGTTTTAGTTATTCGGGCTTTTTCATGGAAAATGACCGTTTTTTTAAATATCCAAAAATTATCACCAAATGACCACAAAAATAACACTTAAACTAAAACCAAAGATCAAGACATTGACAGATCAATGTAAACATAACATCAAAAACAAACAACAGACAGCGAATAACAGTACGACGATCGCTAGATAAAGTAAGATAATAAGTTCTTGTAAAATCGAAAATTATACAAATAATAAATTTAATTTTAAGGTCCACTGAGGAGAAGCGAAACGTCAAAAGTAGTTCGAAACGTTTGGACCCACTGGCAAGTATTTTCGTTTTGATTTTCGCCGAAAAAAGTCGATGAAAACAACAAACAATTCATCGCGGCGATTAACCAGTTAATCAAACCTAAATAAAGAAAAAAGTTGAACTTTCACATAAAATAACCCATTTGCTCCTTAGTGCTTAAATTTGATCAGGAGAGATGTTTGTTTGTGAGCGTTGGAAAAACATTATTTTTAAATTTTAAAATTATATTTTAAATAATATAAAAAATCTCCTAATAAAAACCAAACTTAGCTTATTTGTAGCTCAATTTATAGGCTTTCAAACGTAGTAAACAGGTTTCAGATATTTCAACTTTATACTTAGTTATACTGGTGTTGGGAAAAAGTGGTAGAAATTTCGTCACTTTTTTCAAATTTTGAAAAGTTTGTCATGCAAAAACATTTTCAAGATCTGTGGCCTTCAAGTTTTTTAACAACACGTGTTGTAGTTTCACATGCTGTGATGCAAAAAAAAAACAATGTTACTATAACATACGGCTGAAATAGAAACAGTGCTGTACAAAAAATACAACGCCCAAAGATATTGAAAACATTTTTGCATGGTAAAATTTTCAAAATGTCCAAATTTCTACCACTTTTTTTCCCAACACCAGTGAATTTGCTCTTAATGATGATTATCTGCAAAAATTTCATGTTGATCAAAGTTAACCGGGTGATCAAAGTTCCCCAGTTAACTTTGATAAAATGTACATGAAATGATGATATTCTTTTGTTATAAATGTTAAACAAATGGTTTGAATTCTAGGTTCAGGTTAAGAGATTTGTAATTTCAAAGTATGTTTTATTCTCTCAATGGTTTTTACCCTTTGATATCTGACTTAGAAAATTAAGTTCGAAAATTTAAATGCAGCTTTTCGAGAAATTTTGTTTAACATTGTATTAAATTACTGCTCTGAATGTATACTTTCAAAAAAAAAATGTGCTAAACTTAAAGAATTATAATTTTCGGCCTTAACTAAACACACACTGAACCTATTTCTAACTACTTTTTGATTCGGTAAACTATATCCCAATTGGCATCTTAAATCTGACCTGAATATTTAAAAACTTATTGTTAAGGCTGATGGATAGAATGAATTTTAAACAGCGCACCTTTATAATTTTTGCTATCTTTATTGCTTTGATTGTTCTGAAACATGTGAGTCGGGAGAATGAGGGTAAAAAATACAGCTAGAATTTAACTCCGATAGATATCAAACAAAAGATAGTATTTTACGTTAAAAATACCACTATAATACATTATTTTCTTGTATGCATCACAAATCAGCTTCGACTTTTCCTGTCAACTCTCCAGATAACTTTTTCACGCAAGGTCATCGGTTTCCCGGGAGTTTCGGTTTCTACCTTCATCACGACGGCGTCCAATCGGATCGGTTTCGTCTGTTGAAATCGATCTTCCGTTTCGGTAAAATTGTGCGTCACGTTGTTCTTGTAATTGCTCTCGGTAGAGTTGCTAAACAGAACTGTTTGGTTTTGTGGGGGTGTAATGTTATATCGTTTCTTGCTGATAGTGATGGTTTCGTTTTTGACGTTGTTTACATTCTCCACTCGTTCGATTTTGATTTCTTCCGTTCCGTAGATTTCGTGGTTCGATTCCACCTGCTCATCGTTGATCGCATCGTTGTCGGAGTTTTTCATGAGAAACTCACTAATTTCTCTAAAGAATTTGGCGGGAACGTTGTTACCGTTTATCTGAAGCATAGAATTGGCTTGTTCCTGTTGCTGTTCTTGTTCTTGATCTGTGACCTCTGGTTTATTTGCTGAAGATGACTCTGATTCTGTTTCCGCATATGGTATTCCAAACAGGTTGAAAATACTATTACGAATGAGAGTTGCCATGTTTACTTTCTTCAAAGAGCCTAGCGCATCTTCCGGAACTTGGATTTGCAAATTTTTTATGTGCAGCCTTATGTTCGTGTCTCCATCTGTTTGTCTTTCGTCATACATAACATCCGACTCCTCATCGGCGCTGTCCTCGTAATCTTCTTCACTTTCGCTGTTGACTTTGGCGCTAACCACATCTCTTCCAGCAGGCACCTTAATGATCACATCAGTACCGCGACCACTTTCAGCACCTTCTCCAACACCAAAAACGACTATCAGTATCCCAAACCACGCCAGCATTATAATGCAACGCCTCATCTTGATACGATTTCGTTTAAATGTCCGTTAAAAGTTAACACCTTTCAAAAGCGGTCAATTAAAACTAGTCCGGCAGTATCATAAACGACAAAAAAAAACGATCTTGAAACTTTCCCAAAAGTTGTCCACACCCGTTGTCGCGGCGGCACCTTTTTAACGAATCCAATCGATCCTATCGCGATACCGTTCGGACCAATAATGAAGCACCGTCGTCATCATCGCGTCGTCAACACGCGCCGCGCCGATCGGTAAATAGCTACTTATGAATTTAGCCAAAAAATGACAATGGACCCCCACTAGACTGGTCCAGCCAGAGGTTTGCTTCGCGTGACCGCGTGCATTCACAGAAGAATCTTCGCAACGATATTCTGATCAAATGAGTATGGTGCTAAATTTTTATGGCATTCGATAAAACAGTTGGTTCAAAAATGTTCCGTTCATTTCCGGTTAACTTAAATTAGCTACCCAACAGGTTCTTTTTTTCTAAAACATTGGAAAGAATTGTCTTTTGAAACGTAGCTGTGCATATCATTTAATAAATGAACAGTGCAATTTCCTCTTGTTTGAGTGAATGAATTAACCTTTTTTCATCGTCTTAGGCGATTTTGTCCTTACAGAACGAAAAAATTAACGATTTGCTAGGCGAGCTAATGAAGCCTAGAAAAACTCTAGAAATAAAAGGTGACAAAAGCAGATTAACTTCCACAGCAGCCGAATAGGCAAGCGTCATGCTATTTTCCAAGGTATGACTATGACCTATATACAAATCTCTGGGAGGGTTACTCCGGTGATTGGTTTCTGATTCTTCCGCTTCCAGTAGTCCTTCCTGGAGTGAGAAAGGAACTGCTTTGGGTATTCTAAAAAAACAACACGATTAGCCTTGCTTTTGCTGGTATGTTTTAGCTACGTACCTCCCGAAGGATTCTGGCTCCCGCTAATTTTCCGGCCTTCTGCTTGCTGTCGATGCTGAACGAATTGCCTCGTGGGATGACTGGTCAATATTTTGGACTCTTCGAACAGTACAGCTTCCGGAGAGGTCGTAGCACCGAAGACGCTATCCGCTCTGTCATCCTGAAATCGATTAGAGCCAGGCTGAATACATGGAGAACGTACTCTAATAATGAACTCCCATGTGTTAGACAGGGAGCACTTTCAGGAGGGGAAAGGAGAGACAAAACAACCAACACGTTATGTTCTGTGGTTAAAACTGGAATGACTTTATTTTCTAAATTTGCTCGATGACAACCTTCCTGTGGATCGCTCGAAGACAAACTTCCGCCTGGCGCGAAACCTTTCTTGCCACCGATGCCGTTTCTCACGGCTCGCACGGCCCTTCGCATCGGATCGAAGCTCTCCGCCTCGACGCTCCTTCTGAGGCCTGATGCCTCCCAGTGGCTCCAGCCCAACGACCTTCATTTTTGTTTCCGTTCTGATGCCCTTCCCTGGCACCGGCTTGACGACCTTCCGAAGTTCCCGGCTCGTAAGTCCACCAGAGGGGTCTTGTCCAACCACCACCAACTGGCCTACAACTTGACCACCTTCCACGGCACCGGTCAAAATGCCTTTTCACTTTACCACCCACTAAGTAGAAAATCAATATCTATTTGCTAAATTTAAAATCTCCAGAAAATGTCAAGCCGGATAGTAGTTTTTCCGTTTGAACGCGATACTATGCGTCTCCATCGTCGGTGTACACATTTAATACCGTATTCGTTTTCGTTCAGCTGTGCAACGGTGCACTACCAGTAGTGTACTTTTTGCTGTTTTGTGCTCGTTTTTGCGCTCATTTTTGCACCGGTAGGGAACTGAGTGCAGGCGGTCGCACACTTTGAAAATATCCAGTGGATCCAGTGTTGCTTATGCCCTCACCAATACTATTGTGAATTTTGACAGATCGATGTAAATAAATTGTATGGAAGCGAAAACAAATATCAGCTGGTGATGATAGTTTGATATTCAATGTCTAATACCGTATTTGTTTATGTTGAGCGTTGCACTAGTGTTGCACTGGTGCACCACTAGGTGCTGTCAAACTGCTGGGCCGGACATTCGGCCGAAGGCCGAAAGATGTTAGGCCGAAGGTCGCTAGGCCGAATGGGTTAAAAGGCCGTCGGATGTTTGGCCGAATAGGATAATAGGCCGAATAGGATAATAGGCCGAATGCTCATTAGGCCGAATGGTCGTAAGGCCGAATTGTCGTAAGGTGGAATGGTCATTAAGCCGAATGGATGCTAGGCCGAATGGTCATTAGGACGAATGGTCGTCGAGCCGAATGATCGTAAAGGCGAATGGATGGTAAACCGAAAGGTCGTAAGGCCAAATGGTCTTTAGGCAGAATGAACGATATGCTGAATGGTCATAAGCCGAATGAATGCTAGAATGTCGTTAGGCCGAATGGTAAATAGGCTGAATGGTCGTTGGGCCGAATTAATGCTAGGTCTATAAGACATATTATCGCTTTCTTGCATTTTAGATCGATCAGTAGTTAGGCCGAATGGTCGTTAGGCCGAATAGTCATCAGGCCGAATGGTCATCAGGCCTAATGGATGCAAAGCCGGATTCGACCATTCGGCTTTACGACCATTCAGTCAAATAACCATTCGGCCTAATGACCATTCGGCCTTATGAACATTCGGCCTATCGTCCCTTCGATCTAACAGCCATTCAGCCTAATGACCATTCGGCATCATGACCATTCGGCCTAGCATTCAGATTTCTTTTTGATCTAGCAACCATTCATGACGATCATTCTGCCTTATGACCATTCGGCCTTATGACCTTTCGGCCTTAGGACCTTTCGGCCTAGCATCCATTCGGCCTTAGGACCATTCGGCCTTAGGACCATTCGGCCTTGCGACCATTCGGCCTTACGACCATTCGCCTTTGCGACATTCGCCCTTGCGACCATTCGGCCTTGCGACCATTCGTCCTTACGATCATTCGGCCTAGTGACTTTTCGGCCTAGTGACCTTTCGGTCTAGTGACCATTCGGCCGAACATCCTTTCGGCCTTGCATCCTTTCGGCCTTGCATCCTTTCGGCCTTGCATTCTTTCGGCCTTGCATCCTTCGGCCTAACAGCATTCGGTTAGATAACCGTCGGCCTAATAACCCATTCGGCCTTGTGGCCTGTTCGGCCAGATAGCCCATTCGGCCTAACATCCATCGGCTGAATGACCTTCGGCCGAATGACTTTCGGCCTCATGACTTTCGGCCGAATGACCCAGCCTCTAATTTTCGGGAGGCTGGGCTGTCAGGCTGTCAGTGTTGCGAGAGAGCGTGTGAGTGAGTGAGGTAGCGTAGTAGAGTAACCTGTATTATTCTGTGGGGAGGGGATAATATGTCTCCATCGGAAGTACAATTTATTGACAATCAATTGAAAATCAAGCCATTGTTATGTGGAATGTTCCATAGGATGTGAAGACGAACCCTCCCTTTCTCTGCGATATGTTAATGAGGGTAACTGCCCAGTGCACTCTACCCTCCACATCGTTTCGATCAGATGTCCGGATGGCCCTTCCCCACCCCCTCCAAATATGAATATATAGGCAATAACGATAGTTATAGCGAACCTGTACTTCCTGAAATAAAAATTGAATAATTATTAAATGTGGATGAACCATTTTTATGACGGATGTAAAAAAAAATGAAGAAGCGTAGTAAAAAGTAGGAAAGAATACATCTAATAGATAAATAAAACGATGGCGTATTCATTCATTCTTCATTCATCATTATATTTTTTTTTTTGAGTTTCCAATGTTTAATTTCATCACCAGAGGATTTTCCATCTGAGATTTCACTTTCTATGTTTCTGTATAATTCTTCTGCTTTCTTTTTCACCTTGTCCCTGTCACTAAGCATATTGTTCCACACATGCTCTGACTCAAATTCCAGCCTATGGAAGTCTGCTTCTAGCATCTTTTTCCAAGTCAGACTTGGGCTACCTTCCTATCCAATGTCTAAGTGCGATGATGTGCCTATACTCTAAGCTTGAATGAAAAGCTGCGATGCTTGAGAAGAAAGCTGTAAAGCTTAGATCCCACCTCGCAGAGCGGAAACACCATAAATATTATGTTGGGGTCGCCAACGATTTTTTCAAGAGAGAAACAGTCCGATCACCTTGATAATATGAGATCTTTGGTTAAATAAACCCAGCACGTGATTATAACAACATCCAACTTGAAATAAACGGAGTATTGTGTGATACGAAAACTGAATGAAACTGCCTAGTTTGAAAGTAAGGGCCTTGGCCAATACTCCCAGCTAGCTCAGACGATACTTACGCTTTCTCAGGGTCGCTACGACGTCCTAGGGAGAATGGGAACAACCAATCGTAATTCAAAGTGGAACAAACTCTGGCGGACAAGACAAACATATAGGGTATGGCTCGACAATTATGTATAAAGCTAAAAAAGTGTTAAGTTACGATTTCATGCTTTTATTAAACTTGCCGTTTGTTGCCTTTCTTCAGGTTGTGGGCCATGGGGGTGATCACCGGAAGGCTTAGGTGGGAGGGCCTTCTGCTGCTTCGGACACCGGATTTTGTGGAACGTCCTGGGCTCTCGGGGACTATCTGGTTCTTGGATCCACACGGAGCTACGGTCGACCGACCGTCGGGGATTTATTTACCAACACCAACCGGTTCGGCGAAGGGGATGCTGGCCGCTAACCGGTTGATGATGATGGTTTCCAGAGGGATTACACCACGTGGGTTACACCAGTGGTGCCGTTCGGATCCGCTACTTTGACTGTTTAGCGGGTGCGCTCGAGACCTTGGAATCCGACGAAGCGTTGGAAAGCGACGTGACGCTTCTCGGAACGATTGGGAAGGTACGGGCGCCAACTGTCGCACCAATGTAACGGAGGTGACGACAGCACCTCACTGATTCCGGCTCGCAAGCCCGGAAATGTTGTACCGTATACCGGACACACTTGTCACACCCGTACACTTCCGGAAAAGTAGGCGCGTGGGCCACACTACGCACAAAGATCCGAACTTCTACACGGTGAGGATTTTTGGGTAAAATTTACTTGTGGTTGCTTTCCTGGTCTCGACTTAAGTGAACGAGGTTCTGGGTTCCATTCGCCCAAGACCCCCGTCGTATCATCTCCGGTAGTCTCTCTCTCGTTGACCCCAGTTCTCTCTCTCGCTAAAACTAGAAGATCCGGTGAGTAGAGACTTTCAAATAGGTCAACTGTCAGTTGACAACCAACCCGAATAGGACAACATTGGACAAGTTAATTATAGCTAAATTTAAATTTAAACGTTAACATCTAAACGAGCCATAATACCAAAGAAAAACAAAATTAAACGCGAACAAATAAAGAAAAAAAGATATTTGGGTTATCCGTAGGTTTGTTGCCGACTTCGAAAAACTAAATTGAAGCGGTAACAAGTTGTAAGATCCAAAATGATTGTTTGATTGATGCTCAACAACAAAAAACATTCCTTCAATTCAATTCGCCGGCAAACAACCAGGCGGCGGCAACTTTACACGATTTGTCTATGTATCGTGTGACCAACATCTTTTAAATATGTGCTCGTGAATCTCGTTTTTAAGCTTTTTTTCCTCAGATTTAAGCTTATTTTGCCTTGAGAGCATAGGAGACGAAAGCTTTAATCTGAGGAAAAAAGCTTAAATCTGTCAAAACGAGGGGAAATAAAGGGGAAATCTGAGAGATGTGCTCCATACGGTTTGAATAGCGTTGCCGCCGCCTGCAAACAACCACGGCTAAGCTGTGCGTGTGTATGTAGCAAAAGCAACAAGAATATATTCCTTCAATTCACCGGCAAACAAGCAGCGGCCAAGCTGCCCGGCTTTAGCAGCTGTGTATATGTAGCGTGTGTATGTAATAGCAGGCAGTAAGCAAAGCACAGTTCTCATTCAATGGGTTTCCCGTTTCCTCCACTCCCGTTCCCTTTCCCGTTCCCTTTCCCGTTTCTATCGCAAGACAAATGAATACCTTGAAAGGAGGCCAAACGCCGGGAAGCCACTGTCGTGCGTTTCTATTGTGATTGATCGGTGGCAGAATGCCTATGACAAATATCCCTCTTCCTGTATGAAGCTCAAATAGTACATTGGTTAAGATATCGGTCTGGCATGACCATTTGGTTAGTGATTTGATTTCGATTCCCACTACGGGCGCTGTGGTTTATATTTTTATTTTCTTGTTTCTGGGATGAATTATCCAATAGAAACGAAATCCCATAAAATGTTTTTCTTGTTTTGCTTGAATGTAGTGGTCATGCATCATTTTAGTTGGGAGCCGAGTCCTTATGCCAGTTACGGTTTTTCAAACATATCATTTTCGGCACAGTGCACATTTCAGCGCATTATCGGCACAGAGATGTGCTAAATAGGCATTGGATTTCTGCAACCTCTTCTATGGGTGTATATTAGGCTGCCCCAAATTTGTATGGGAAATTCAAAACCTGTGAAATGTTATGCGCTGCAGGCTAAAATTGATCCTAGGCCTAGTACAAGATCTCATGCCAAATTTGGGCCAGATCGGATCACGGGAAGGGGTCGCTCAACGAGCCTGAAGTTTGTATGGGATTTTGAGACATTTTGTTTGGGAGAAACATGAAAAACCAGTTTTTCATCAATAACTTTGGTTCCCGTCGGCCGATTTCTTTCAAAAACGGGTTTTCTTAAAGCCTGAATTATGAAAAACATTTCATCCGAAGACTGCATATCGATAAGAGTTAAGACAAAAAAGTTATTAGGCTTCCAAAATGGGCTAACTTTTTTAAGGATGGTATTCATCACAGTAAATGAGTCGGGCGGTCGAACTTATTGACGCCTCATTAGCAGTGGTGAATACCACCGTAGAAAAAGTTAGCCCATTTTGGAAGTCCAATAACTTTTTGTCTTAACTCTTATCGATATGCAGTCTTCGGATGAAATGTTTTTCATAATTTAGGCTTTAAGAAAACCCGTTTTTGAAAGAAATCGGCCGACGGGAACCAAAGTTATTGATGAAAAACTGGTTTTTCATGTTTCTTCCGAACAAAATGTCTCAAAATCCCATACAAACTTCAGGCTCGTTGAGCGACCCCTTCCCGTGATCCGATCTGGCTCAAATTTGGCATGAGATCTTGTACTAGGCCTAGGATCAATTTTAGCCTGCAGCGCATAACTTTTCAAAAGTCGGGTCATTTGGGGCACTCTAGTGTATATACAAAAAAAATCTAGATAGTTGAAGTATTCATAAAAAAAAAGTACGGGAACTATATTAGAACCCTGTATATCATAAGTCCATTTTACTCCATTTTAATTTACAATTCGTAAAAATTTGCAAGCTGTGTAACCAACTAGAAAAAAATCTCAAAGATTCAGCGATTTGCTTTCGACAATCGGCGCTGGTTCCTAAGCAAGTTTGTAAGTAGACTAACTACTCATATTTATCAGTACACACGATTTTCCATCTTTCAAATCTTTTCATCAATATTTGGACCAATCTTATGCTAACCGATAGCGCTGCCAGTTGTTAAAGAGTTAGCCAGCTACACGAAGGCAACACAAACCTCTCCAGTAGGTTTGCTCACATTATGGGTCCAGTTTGGTGGCATTCGATGACAACGACAAGAAAAAAAACAAACAAACACTTAAAAGGAATTTAAACTCTCAATCCGAAACGAGAGGTAGCCAAAATAAATCATCGCACTTTTTGTGGTTCCATCGCGACATAATCTCGCGTAGCGCTTCGTTAAGGTAGGGTAGGACAACGACTCGCGTGTTGATTGGATATCAATTTATCCAATCTCATCTTTGGTCCGTACAAAGAGGGACAAAGCTACGGAAGTGATTGAGGATCGAGAAATTCCTGGCTGGATTGCGTAAAAATTGAGCTGTTGTTTTATCATGAGTAATGGTTGATGATCAATTTAAAAGATTACTAAAATTATACCTACACTTAATTTTTAATAATATTGTAAAATTTTTCGAAATTCTAAAGCAGATTCATTTGAAAGTTTGTTAAAATAGAATAAAATAATTGCTAGAATCCCAAAACGTTTGCGAAATTTGATCATGTGCAATCATAATATCATGAAATGCAAATTTTCTCAATACCACCTATAGTTCACTGAAGGAACTAGTAAGTAAAGAGATGAACCAGCTGAAAGCTGAAAATCTCTATAATAAAGACATTTAAAAAAACTAGTAAGTACCGACCTTAAAATAATCTTTCTACCAAAGGTTATTATCAGTGGGTAGCTTAAAAACGGGCTCGAATGGGTTCCTTCAGAGACTTCAACGATACAACAATCAAAGAACCCGATTTGTTTAAATAAGTCATCACGGGAAATTTGTAGCTTAACATTTGTCATCGTATCACGCGGCCAGTTTTGGAAAAAAACAGAAAGTGTACGATTATTTCATTTTTCGTAAAGCACTTTCACTTTTTAAATACTTGTTGCTGATTGTGATACCTAGATTTCCTAGAAGAGTTCACAACTCCAAAATTACTAAACAGAATTAAGAATCCAGATTTCATAAATTGGAAATCTAAATTTTGTTTAGTGAGAATTTTTGTTTCAAATTAGATTTTTTCAAAAGGCCACTGGCTCATGATCAGTTGTTACGTTTTTAAATAAAACTAATCCATTATAACTTAAAAGTTATGTAAATGTTTCAAATTGTTCAAAAGTGTAAATTCTTGTTGAAAAGAGTTAGAAAAGGAATTCAAAAAAAAATTCTATAAATAGGGCAGAAGCAGAAATGCCATACTGTGAAAGACGGGGAACGGAGATTAAAAAACCGCCGTGCGATAGCCGCACTTTCCTGATTCCACCCGATTTGTCACCAAAGAGCACCGCGGTGAAAACATAGTTGCCAGATATTGAACACAAGTAAAACACAAAACAATTTAAACAATAATATACAGTAGAAAATTTCAACAAAAATCGTAGTGTCATTGTTAAAGCATTTTCTACCTCTGTTCAAATTATTATCAACAATTTCTTTTGGTTTTAGATTATCAAGTCAGAACATGTATTTCTCTGAAATATTTGAAAACTGTAGGAGAATTGAAGGTAAAGCAGACATAACTCCATTTGCCTATGACTGCGATTGCTCAAATAGTCTTCATTCGATTCCTCGGAATAAACACACCGGATAGTACTCATTTGTTAAAAATTGTCCTGTGCCAACAACCTTTTTCTGAATTAATTGAAATATGATGGTATTGAGGTATTGAGTGTAAAACAGTCATAATTTCATTTTGAGATGCGTGCGTTGGCTCAAATAGCCTTCGTTTGGTTCCTCGAAAAAAAAAACACACAAGATAAGTCTCATTTGGTCAGAATTTTCAAGTCAGAACTTGTTTTTTTCTTAATTATTTGAAAACTGTAGGGGAATAGTGGGTAAAAACAGCAATAGCTCTATTTTCCAATCCGTGCGGTGGCTCAAAAAGCCTTCATTCGATTCCTCAGAAAAAATCACATACCTAGCATAAGTCCCATTTGGTTCAAAATTATCAAGTCCGAACATGCTTTCCTGCAGTATGTAAAAAAATTAGGCGAATTAAAGTCAAAAAAGCCATAACTCCATTTTTCGATGCGCGCGGTGGTTCAAATAGCCTTCATTCGATTCCTCAAAAAAAATCACACTAAGTAGGTTCTGTTTTTCCAAAATTTTCCAGTGCGAACAATTTTTTCTGAATTATATTAAACATATTGGGAAACTGAGGGTAACACGGTCATAACTCAATCTACAATGCCTGTGGTCTTCCAAACAGCCTTCATTCGATTCCTTGAAAAAAAAAACACATAATATTTGCGTCATTTGTTTCAAAATCCTGAAGTCCGAACATGTTTTTTAACAAATTTGAAAATGTTGGAAAATTGAGGTTAAAACTGCCATTTTACGATGCTTTCAGGGGCTCAAACAGCCTTCATTTGATTCCTCGAAAAAATCACACAAAATAGGTTTCATTTAGTTTAAAATTTTCTAGTCCAAGTCATTGTTTTTCTGAATTATTAAAAAAAAATATAGGAATTAGACCAAGCCCACCGTGCGTTGCTATTTCGGTCGGTATTTTAGATGGTTTGATTGGTTGCGTTTTTATCTATTTACTGATTTTCGCACCCATTGTTGCCATCCAGGTTGGTATTTGTGTTTGTTTATTTTCGGAAGGCGATGACCGGCTGCGTTGCTTCCGGGTTGCTACATAAACGCATCTTGTAACAACCTACTGCTCGAATGCTATTCCTCGAATCAAGTTAGCGACTGTTGGTGCTGAGATGGGTTGATAGATATGTTGCTGAATGTACTCGATACGAGGTTTAGCAACCATTGGTGGGCTTGGTCTTAGGGGTTATACAGGCACTTTACCTCCGTTCGTAAGCTCGTGCGGCTTCTCGAACTATGTCCAATGGATTCTCCGGGCATTTTCATTAAAGGAAAGTATATTTTCATTTATTTCGTTCATGTAGGAAGGAAGATATTGTACTTTTCTATTAGGAGTTAAGTTGAAAAATAATTTTTGAATTTCTTAATCCATTTCATTACGATTTTGCAAATTTTTTCCAAACCTTGTGAATTGGGTGCATGAAGGTGTTTGTGATTGATTGAGATTGAAAAATTTGTTAGAATTTGAAGAAATAACAGCAATTTTCAATAAACTACCTTTTCCAAAAAAAAAAGATTTTTGCATTTTTCCGCATACTTTGTTAGAAATCTCACACAAACATTAAAATATTGCAATGAAAATACCATAGGCTTATTTCTTTTAATCTCTGGAATATTTTTGTGGATACATCACTCAAAAATATCCACACGTTTCGGAGACATTTGTTGTTTACACTGTGCATTAAAGGGTGAATATGTTAAGATTAGAATTTACGCATCCAACACAAAAATAAAAAAAAAATAGAGAAACCACATTATTAAATAGGTCACAAGCATGCGATTTTAAAATTTTTAACTTTTTATGAGATAGATTTTAATCTCACTAATCACTAATCGTACTTCCACAGCCAGAACTTAAGTCTGAGTCCCGAAGAATAATAAACTCATGTTATTATTCATCTTGTCTTTGTTTATGCTTTTAATTATGTTAACATAGAAACATTAAAATAATTTAAAACATAAAATGGTCGGGCCTACTGTGGAGCAGAGAACGCAGAGACGTCAGGAACAAAGAAAAGGAAGGAGCGTGGACCACCAGTACCATACGCTCCGAGGGGCATTGCGGTGGAAGCACGAGCTAAAAAGTGCTTCTTGATGATAAGGGAACCTATGAAACATGACCTTTCTTTCAACGGCTGGAAATGAGTTATTTTGTACACAGAAATCTTTAAACAAGGTTCATCATCAGCAAACAAGGTTAATCATCTGGAGAACTAAAAATCATTTAATATTAAAAATGGTGATATCATTTATTGATTTCTGTGTACCATCATTTCTGGTCATCGACCAAGGATAAAGCGCCTTTACTCGCTCTTGAAAGTAAAAAAGAACAAAATAAAACATTAATAGAACCAAAAACCTTTCGAGGTCTTCGAGAGCTCGAAAGGTTTATACAATAATTTAGGTAAGATACAAAAGTATTTTACTTATTGATTTTTCTGTAAGTTTAGTAAAGTTCAAAGTAAATTCAATATAATCAGACCCATCATAAATAAATTGTGTGTTCTGAACACAATGAACAAGTAGAAGCATTCCGTTCAAAATCGAAAAGCAGAATTATTATAAAAGTATTAAATAAACGGCATCTTAGAATTATTTGTTTAAACAAAGTTTTTAATAATTTTACATTTAATGATACTTATCTTAGTGCAGCTACCTCCCTCAAAACTTCATTGGTACTTCAGAAAATGCCGTTTGAACATGACCACCGAAAAAAAAAACATAGCATGCCTTTAACCTCCATTGGCAACCAAAGGACAAGCGTGTGGCAAACACATTTCATGGGAAGGAAACAAAGAAACGCACTACCCAAAGTCACCTTAAATTCATTATTTTCAACCGCAGTTCATATCCGGACACTCAAATTTTTAAATATAAGCCCGCACTCTGATATTTTTCGCCTGTTGAATCAATATTGGATGCAATCGTGCATTCCCCTTGACAACAGTTTGTTTTCCAAAAACAAATTTTCGATGCACAAACCCAAAATCACAAAACCACTATTTTTAACATTAGCCTAACACAACTAATGCAACCCGTCCCCGATCATACGGCGATAGTATTTTTCGCGTATACAACCAATAGTTTCACTTGAAAACTGCCCATTTTCAGGAAAAATATGACGAGCACGAAAAAAAACACGTTCCTGGCTGGAACCAGATAAGAAAAACCACGACCCACCCGTTGAGCTACCCTTTTTATGTCATTTTATGTGATAAAATATATTTTACCGGGATTTCTCCGGTGGAAACTTTTACACATTATCCCAGCCTTCACTTTAATACACTTTAAAACGATTTTATTTCCATATTTCGATATTAAATTTAGTATTTTATAGAATTTTCGCGGACAAAGAGAAAAACGCGTGCGGTCGGCAACAGGCATCGCCTACTCCTCCTCTTATGAGATAGATTTTAATCTGAGTTAAAAGTAGTTTTAGTGATGAAGTATATAGAATTTTCAAATCTAATCTCAAATTCAAGATTCAGATGCCGGAATGAGATTTTATAATTAGTTTCAGATTTAAAAATCGAATTCAGATTTCAGATTCAAATGACACATTTCAGATTTATTCAAGTATCAATAGTTATAGAATTCAGAATAAAACTAAAATTTGGATCCAGGTTTTAAAATTTATAATTCGAATTTAGGTTTCAGATTTCAAATTAAAATTTCAAATGTGACGTTCAGATTTCAGATTTAAGTGTCAGATTTCAAATACAAATTTTTCCCAAATTTGATTATAAACATCGTAGTTTTTCAGGTTCTAAAATTAATAATTCTCCGAGATATTTGAGGTTAGAAATTTTGGTGAAAAAAACTATATATCAAATGACACATTCCACGCGCTTGTACCGCTCGAAGGCGATTTTTATTCGTTCGCATAACAAAAAATTTCAAACTTGTCTATAATTTTGATAATTTAAATCACACAAAACCAAAGGAAAAAAGAAAAAAAAACTTTTTTAAACTTGTTTTGTATAATTTTGAAAATCAATTTTTTTGTTCAAAAAAGTGGTAAATTTTACAACTTTTCCAAAATAATTTATAAAAATATATGGATGAATTTGTTTTGGGAAAAAATTTAATACGTTTTGACATCAAAAACACTGCGAACAAAAACAGTCGCAAAGGGAACTTTTTAATTTTACGAGAAAACTTTGACGTTTTCTGACATAAAAAAATTAGATCTTCTTTGAAAATTATAAAACAATTCTAAAACACTAAATTTTAATAATCGATTGGAATCTAACTGAGTTACAACAGAGCGAATGAGTGAATTCACATCACAAAATTTAATTTTTTGTAAAATTTCATAAGGGGAATATGGTCTAAAAGCTGTTTTGACCCTCCAGATGGTCGGATTTTTACAAATCGAGCATAGTTTAGTTAATTTTTCAATAGGTTAGTTATTTTCAAATAAAAATACAAAAACATTGAAAAACATTTTTTTTTGTAAATCTTTAAATGAAGACTGTGAGATACAGTAGTAATTTTAACGTATGATCCCTCCATTTGTTGCTATTCAATTGCCATTCAAAATAAGGAAATAATTAGTTAAAGATATTGAAAATTTATGATTTTAAAAGTCGGAACAATAAAATATAGTTTTTAAAGTGCACATATAATTTGAAGGCTCTGAAGAATGGTCCAGAATAACTTGATATTTTTTTACGTGAATTCGGTTAAATATCCTGTTCTGTTTAAACCGAGTGAATTCACGTCACAACTTCGAATAAGCATAACTTCGTTCATTGTTTTTCATTCGGAGAGTTAAGCACATCAAATAGTGGTTTATTATTTTTTTCTACAACTTATTTGAAGACACCGATATTCTATTTCCACAGAGAGAACAGGAAATCAAAGTTGTATGTGCTGAAGTCAAAAATGGTCAATTCTGACGTGAATTAACGTCACAAAAATAATCGATCATAACAAAAACAACTTACATTTTATAATGACTTATAAATATGCATTTTAAAAGAAATTCAATTTGTGACCTTTTGCTACCATTTTTTTCATTTTCAAGAAAATTGGTTGACTTCTAGAATGATAACAGTTCAGAAAAGTCCGGAAAAGCGATTTCACGTCACGGTGGAATGTGTCAAATGCATATAACGTAATCATTTTTCAACGGATATCTAGAAAAAGCAAAACAATACGCATTTGAATTTTATCAGTTGTAAACTTTAACATGGAAAATCGTAAATAATCTTAAAAAATTGTTTAGCAGTACCGTCTACATTCTGACAATACAACTTTATTTTTGCATGAAAACAGAAGTAGATGCTGCATACATTCAGGGGTAAAAACTGCGTGTGAGACATAAGGCATAAGGCAGCGCACTTAGCGGTTTATTTTGGAATCTAGTAGTTCCACTCAAGATCATATTTTACTTTTAAAAACTATGCGCTTTATTGATATTTTGATGGAACACTTGTTACATAAACTGCTTTTTATGAGTTTTTCTACCATTTTGGTCATTAAGAATCAGTTAGCCTAGATTAATGAAAATTGCAGGAGAAAATGCGTATGTTTTAAAGCTTCTAATAACATTATTAAATTTCATAAATTTTAGCAAAAATAACAAAGCTTGTATGAAAAGATCTTGAAAAAGTGCTTTTTAAACACTTCGATAAGATTAATAAATAATCATTGCCTAGATCTTAGGAAAAGTAAATAGTTCCGCTCAAGATCAATTACCCTATCCCTATCCTCTAGGGTATTTATGCAGGTAGAATATATACAGACGGTAGTTTTCAAAACTTGTTTACGATTTTCCATGTAAAATTTTACAAATTATTTATTTTTTTAAATATTTTATTTGATAATCTGACAAAGCTTCAAAGTGTATTGATGTTCTATTTCTTCTCGTTTTTGGATTGATTTTTTTTCGGTGATTCAATGATTTAACTGCAGTGTAGTTTACGTTTCGGTTTACTTATTTTATTTCAACCATCTTCAGAACTAATTTTTATAAAAAAATAAGCGGAAATGAATTTCCGTGACATGAGTAAACAGGTCCACATTACAGATTACAGAATGCAGATTCAGTTTAAGATTGCAAATTAAAATTCAATTTATGATACAGATTTCAGATTTCGAATTTAAACTTCATCTGATCAGATTTTAGATTCGGATTTCCGAATAAAATTCAGATTTCAGATTTCTTCTTTAAGATTTAAGGTTCAAGATATTAAATTAGCTCTCACATTCAAGTTTGTTACCAAAATTTATGATCCAGAATTAAAATAATATACAAGTACAAATACAAAACAAATTTTAGATTCGGTTCCAACATTCAGATTTTGAAGACTTAGATTTTGATTTTCGATTTCACTTTGACTTTGACTTTGAGGTTTTGAATTTCAGATTTCACATTTAGATTAAGTTTTCAATTAGAGATTCAGGTTTCAGGTACAGGTTAAAAATTTTGTATTTGTGTTTTAAGGTTACAGATTCAAATTCAGACGAGAGGTTCAGACTCAGCTCTAGTGTTCAGATTCAAATTTCATGTTCATTTTCCACAATCAAATATCAGGGCTAAATTTCATATTTTTAATCTTAATTTTAGAAATCAGAAACTTTAGATTCAGATCAAAATTTCAGATTGAGAATTCTTATTAGGTTTGCATTTTGAAACTTTAGATTTCAGATTCATATCAAAACATTAAATTTCAGATTCCAATTATATTTAGATTTAAGTCTTAATTTCAAATTAAAATTCAAGATTCAGGTTTCATATTTTAATTTCTGATTTAGAATTCAGGTCGAACTTTTAGATCAGCATTTAAGATTTAGATTTCAAATTCAAAATTATAATAAGAATTCAGATGGCTTTCGAATTTAGACTACAGATTGATTTCAGATGCAGATTCAAGATTCTAAAATAAAAATAACGAACCATGATTTCAAGGTATAAAGTATAACTAAATTTAAAACTTGTTGATTAAAAGGTCAAGTTCCGGAAAAAATACGATCCTCAATGCCCAGTCAAACTTAAATTTAAACTCAAATTCAAATTGAAAACTCATCTGAATTAAATTTGAGTTCCATATTCAAGATCATGTATCAGGATTTAACTATCAGCTTCCAGATTTCAGATTTCAAATCCAAACCTTATATTCATGATTTCAGATTTATATTGAGATCTTGAAATTTCTTAATTAGATTTATGATTGTGACTTCGTATAAAATTTTTGCATTCAAATATAGTTAACAGATTCCAGCCATAAAAACGATTCTAAATTAAAATTCAGAATTCAGATTTCTAATTTAGAGTATTGGACATTAATGCCAGACAGTTGGTGGAATAATGTAAGTTATTCAATAAATAATACATAATTTTTGGGACTTTGGAATTCAAGCTTCAAACTTCTATTCAGGCTTTAGGTTAAAGGATCAGATTCAAATTCAGGATTTAATTTAAGCTTTCAGATTCCAGGTTCAAATTTTCATATGCAGAATAAGACTAAACAGACCATATTGAAACATGGTAGAGTAAAAGGTAATCGTTACTTTCGAAAAAATGTATATAGAAAAAAACGGAAAGAATAATTCACATTATCGCTAGGAAAAAAAATAACATTTTTTAAGATTTTCATTAAATGTATTTATCACAATATTTCTGTTTAACAGTCATCTAAACAACGTAGGTCCTTTGCAGAAGTGGCTTCAACAAGCTTCCCATTTTTAACTTATACCTTTTAAAAAAACGTTTTAAATTAAATGTTATTCAGAAACAATATCATTACATTTTTACCTTCTTTTATGTTTGGAAACTTTTTTCGGTTTCGTTGTTGTCACTTCCTCATCGTTCTCGTAGGGTTCATAATAATGAGGCTCATCATCGTCGTCTTTTTTCACCAACAGCAAACTTGGTTTACCCAATCGTAACGGTTTGGCGTCCGGTGAAATTTTGATTGGAACTTCGGCACCTTTATTGAACAGGAATGCCAAACTTTGACCCAGCAAATTCACCGGAATCAGAGGATCCTGGAACAGCTGCACAGGAGCCGGAGTGGTTGTCGTTGTTGTTGTTGTGGTTGTAGTCGTAGTACTTGTGGTACTTAACTTGCTTGGAGGTCGCTGATCTTCTTCAGAGCTCTCGCTTTCCATGGATCCTAGTTGAGTGCCCAAGAAATCCAGAAGAGCTGGGCCAGCTAAGGAGGCAAGTTCTGTTTGCGGAGGTGGAGCAGGAAGGGCAATTACAATGCCATCGACTGATATGCGCACGTTCTCGGTTCCATTCTGCCTTTGATCGAAGACCACATCGAAGTCGTTCTCGAGACTGCTATCGTCGTAATCATCATCATAGCTCGATACTGGCAATCCACTAACCATACACCCGAAACTGGCAATCAAAGCCAACAACTGGAACAACCGAGTGCTAAAATTGCACATTCTCAGTTACAAGTAAAAATCCAATTAACTACTTAAAACACAGCCCCAACATTCGAGGCTTTCGAACAAAAACGATGCTGCGTGGACCAGCACCAAGACCAGAATGATGCCGAGGTGCTGTCCAGCATCCAAAGATTGTGCCCATTTGATTCCCGGTTTATGTTGTATCTCTTTCTTGCCATCGAAATTACAACCTCGAGGAGGTCTCTCCCGTAACCATTTCTCGCTCGGGATAGTTCTTCCCAGCCAACCGTTACTCTTAGGGACCATGCCATGCAAGCATGACACGACACGAGTCCCGAGCAGCAGAAATTGGACCCTACCCGTTCATTATGTTTACATCTCCCGCGATTTACTTAAGTGGACGAGGCAACGGTAATATGAACTTTATTTTGTTTGTATGTCATTCTACATACACAGGTCGATAAACAAGAACAAGAATTTGAAAACTTAACGAATAGCTTGTAATTTTCAGAAGTTATAAAACAATTCACCTACAAAGCGTTAAAATTTTAAAAAAGTCTTCTAAATTGAACATTACCATCATTCAGGAGCAACCAATACAAAATGAGAACTGCAACTTAAGTCAATACGAATGAAAATAAAATCTAATATTTTTATTTGATATCGATCAATGTGGATGCTTAAACTAAAATACGCTTCCTCATGCATTTTCACAAAAAAAAAGATTTTTTTAAGTGTGCACAAATTGGAAATCAACAAATTTACGTATTTGTTTGAATTTTTCAATCTATTAGGGGAAGTTGGGTGAGACGGACACTAGAGTGCCCCAAATGACCCGACTTTTGAAAAAGTTATGCGCTGTAGGCTAAAATTGATCCTGGGCCTTGTACAAGGTCCCTTGCCATATTTGGACCAGATAGGACTTCGGGAAGGGGTCGCTCAACGAGTCTGAAGTTTGTATGGGATTTTAAGGAATCAGCTATGAAAAGACGAGGGTGCCACACAGCAATTGTTGACTGGACTAGTGCCATGCTAATAAATAGAACCATTTATGCAAGCTTGGGAGGACTTACAATCAGTGCCACTCCAACGAAGGGATGTCCCCAAGGTGGGGTTCTATCTCCGTTGTTGTGGTCACTGATCGTGGATGACCTCCTAAACAAACTTGTATCTATGGGATTCGAAGTTATTGGCTTTGCAGATGACGTAGTTATAATAGTTCGGGGAAAATATGAGAACGTGTTGTCAAATAGAATGCAATCTGCGCTAAACTTCGCACTATTCTGGTGCAGGGAAGAGGGATTGAATATAAACCCTTCCAAAACTACTGTGATAGCATTCACTACGAGACGAAAAACTGCACTAAAACCTCTAACATTAGATGGGGAAGTGCTAAACTTCGAATCACAAGTGAAATATCTAGGAATCATACTAGACTCAAAACTATCATGGAACCCACAATTAGAGCATGTTATAGCCAAGGCTACAGCATCTCTGTGGGTCTGCCTCAAAGGAGTAGGGAAAAAATGGGGACTACGGCCGAAAATTATCCATTGGATATTTACAGCTATAATAAGACCCAAAATCTCTTATGCTTCTTTAGTATGGTGGACCAAAACTGTGCAAGCTACGGCCCGGAAGAAACTAGCGAAGCTTCAAAGAATAGCAACCCTAGCTATAACTGGCGCCATGCGAAGCACATCAAACGAGGCCCTTAATGCACTACTAAATATTCTGCCACTACATCAATTTATTGAACTAGAGGCAGAACGCAGTGCCTTGAGACTCTCCAAACATAAAACTCTCTATGAGGGGGATCTTACAGGACACCTAAAAATTCTGAAGATATTTAAAATAAACTCACTTATTGTAAAGAATGATGACTGGATGGAGCCCGTTTTCAACCTAGACATACCATACAATGTAACTATCAACGATAGGGACGTGTGGGAGTCAGGTGGGCCTGCGGTTCCTTCCGGATCGATAAAATTCTTTACTGATGGTTCAAAAATGGATAAAAGAACTGGGGCAGGGGTGTTCGGACCTAGACTCAGGATCTCAATTCCTATGGGAAACTGGCCAACAGTATTCCAAGCAGAAGTTCAAGCAATTCTAGAATGCACTTTAGCCTGTTTGAAAAGAGGGTACAGGTACACAAGTATCTATATATTCTCTGACAGTCAGGCCGCTCTCCGAGCACTAAGTACATTTACATGTTACTCCAAGCTAGTATGGGAGTGTATTGTTGCACTAAGAAACCTGGCCATACGAAACAGAGTATTTTTATTCTGGGTTCCAGGCCACTGCGGTATCCTAGGGAACGAAGAAGCAGACCAGCTAGCTAGGGAAGGGTCTCAGGGCCTGTTTATTGGACCTGAACCGTTCTGCGGAGTATCGAGGAGTGCCTTGAATATGGAACTCAAGAACTGGGAAAGCACCACTATTGTCTCCAACTGGAGAACAGCAGAGGGAGCAGCTCAGGCGAAAAGATTCATTGAACCAAGCGCACGACTCTCCAAAAACATGTTGAAACTAAGTAAGCACGAGTTAAGTACTTACACAGGTCTCTTGACCGGACATTGTCCATCAAAACAACATCTAAAACGGATAAACATTATTCAATACGATGACTGTCGGTTCTGCGGGTTCGAAAAAGAAACTGCAGAGCATCTTCTATGCAATTGCTGCGCCCTCCTAAATAGGAGAGAGCGTGTACTTGGGGCAAAGTTAATAAGCGCACAAGACATATGGTTGCATATCAGCCCTAAGAAGGTTATATCATACATCTTTGATATCATACCCGATTGGGATAAAATGCTTAATCAGCAATCAACTGTCACTTCAACCCATAGTGCAGGTGAGCCTGATAGCATACAGTAACGCGGGGTAATTACCACAATAGATCAATTACTGGTCGCAGTGGGCTCTCCCCTACAAGGTAAAAAAAAATGGGATTTTAAGATATTTTGTTCGGAAGGAAAATGAAAAATCAGTTTTTCATCAAGAACTTTGGTTTCTTGAATCGATTTCTTTCGAGTACGGGTAAGTTTAAATTATGACACAGATGTCATCTGAAGGCCGCATTTCGATAAGAGTTAATATAAAAAAGTTATTCAGCTTCGAAAATAGGATAAAATTTTTAAGGATAGTATTCAGCACTATTAATGAGGCGTCAAAAAGTTTGATCGATCCGACCGGAACACTCAACGACGAAATTTAAAAAAAGTAGAAAAATGAGCAGGCGTCCGAGTTTTTTTTACTGGAAAAAAAGGATCGTCACTAGCGATGCCATATAAAAATCTGTATCATAAGTGTGTCCTATTCTCGTTCATGAAAGTTCCAATGAAACAGAAAGAGATATATTGATGATACAGACAACAGATATGACATCGCTGATCTGACGAAAGCAGCAAAAAGGTTGATCTATTTTTTTTAAGTTTTTTTTGTAAAACAAAGTTAATTTGTTTCAGATACACCTACAGGGTGACAAAAAAGTCCGGTCACACAGGAAAATCTCAATATTTCAAAGAATAAGAAGAACATCTGAATCTGGTTTTCATAGCTTTATTAAGTAACTCACAAAGATACTTTACAGACAGATATCAGATACAGATATCTCGGAATTACACCACCTTTCTCTGATCGAACCAGCTTCAGATGTCTCGGAAAGTCGTCGCAAGCGGCGCGCACGTGCTCCATCGGCATCTCGTCCCAGATTTTCCTGATGACTCGCTTGAATTGCTCCAAATTGGTTAATTTATAGTCGTTCAGCTTCGACATTATGTATCCCCACACGAAATCACCCAGTGGATTCTGATCCGGAGACGACGGAGGCCATTCATTCTTTGGAATGAAATCGGTCAAGTTTTCCTCACACCACGCCTGAACAATCTTTGCGGTGTGAGATGGGGCGCCATCTTGATGGAAGCAGTAGT
The DNA here is from genome assembly GCF_029784155.1 of Uranotaenia lowii. Classification (NCBI taxonomy): domain Eukaryota; kingdom Metazoa; phylum Arthropoda; class Insecta; order Diptera; family Culicidae; genus Uranotaenia; species Uranotaenia lowii. The sequence continues at coordinate 212,882,325 of NC_073692.1, read as the reverse complement.
AATCGTCTTCAAACAATAGTTCAGCTGGAGGCAGAACATTTTTCTTCAAAACCGTGTCCAAGTAGTACGCTGCCTTGATTTTGACCCCTTTATCGATAAAAATAAGAGGCAGTTTACCTCTCTTGCAAATGGCTCCCCAAACCATCACTGACGTCTTATTTTGGAACCGGGAAACGTTCAGCTTGTCCGCAGGAGCTTGCTGGAGGCTCACACTCCAAACTCGATCATTTTGACGATTGACTGTTTGCTCCAAAACGAACAGCTTCTCGTCCGAGAAAATTATCTCGTCATCTGCGCGCCAACCGAGAAACTCCCGCGACCGTTGTTACCTCTTGTCCTTTGTATCTTTGGTAACCCCATGAACCACCTGTTTTTGTACGGTGTAAGTTTTAAATCCTTGCGCAGAAGCAGGTGGATTGATTCTCGGTTCAGCCGGATTAAGGTTCCTGGCCAGCTTCCGTGCAGATTGGGCGGGATTCCGGCTAATCCGGTCTCGTAAAATCTTTATCAGTCTTAGAGTTCTCACAGACCTTGGTCGTCCAGATCGTGCCTTGTCTTTGGTGCCTGCGATCTCTAGGTACCGATTTATGGTCCGGTACACGAATTTCCGGTTGATTCCGAGCGGTTTTAGATGTTCGAATATGTGTCCGGGTTTGAACACTCTCTCATATTCAGCAATAACAGCTGCTCTTAACTCTGCCATAGCTCACAACTCAATGTAAACAAACTGCACAGAAACGAAACTAGCCCTTTCATTTGACATATAGATGGCACCAGAGAGATGCAACGTCTAGGCTACTGGCGGCCCTCAAAAAAGTGTGACCGGACTTTTTTGTTACCCTGTATACTTGGGCAATGAGCTGCAGCGGGTGTACTTTGATTACCGATGCACTTCGATGGGCCGATTGGAAACATCGAGGAGAACTTCCAGATTTCTGTCCCCAAACCGAATTCGAATATTTACATTGTTCTCTCGGTCAAACTTTTTATGGAACCTTTTTTTTTAGGGCCATAGCGGCTGACTTCTCCCAGCAAATTTCGACCATGTGAGACCACAACAATCGCAGAATTTATGCGTTAGCCATTTTCGTGGCATCTTTTGGTTGGCTTGATCGAATTTTCGGCTCAGAACCAAACAACCATATGTATCTATGTATTTTCCTCATGTTATATTGCAAAGGTTTGCTCCCGATTCAGATCACGTCTGGAGAGAGTAGTTGAAAACGAAGGTGGACACATAGAGTTATTGTTTCATCATATGTTTATCTACATACCTAAATGAATAAAAAAATTAAATCCCGGAACCTTGAACCTTGATGACAGATTTTCGAATTTTTTATGGGTCATACTATAAATCCCAAAATAGGACTTTTTTTTGTCGGGATTTTTAGGCAGCGCCAATAAAATAAGTAGTGATGCTAAGATTCCATGAGTTCATTAAGGGTCCCAGATTTTTTTTTATTTGGATATGCCTAAATAATGTTACAAGCCGCCAAATTTCCAATAGTGTCATATTGACACTCTCGAGTGGATTAGGGTTAATGCATAGTATTGTTTCAAAATAGCACTAACTAAACCATCTTATCTCGGAAACGTGTGCATATTTTTGAGTAATACATCATATTTATAGTAGTTTTGCAGATTAAAAGGTATTGACTAACGATTATTTTTCTAAATTGATTTTTAAATAAGGTGTTAGAATTTTGAGAAAATATGCAAAATGAAATACTAAAATCCAAATTTTATTAATTAAAAAAAAGCTAGTTTTGGACATCCATCCTTCCATTTGGAGATGAATGTTTTATTTCGTGCATAGTTCTAGTTAGTAGTTCTGTCATGATGAAACTAGTTTGTGTTATGATAAAGATTAGTATACACGAGGAGCTTGATTTAAATAGTAAAATTATTATGCATATTTGTTTGTTTCTTTGCCTGGCATCCATTATAACATTATTTATAACATTAAAATTCACACTTCGACACACGTCGGTCAATGTAAGTGTGTTCTCCCGATGCTCTGGAAAGATGGAAAAAAAGTTATGAAACTTGGAAGCAGCTCAAAGTTTTTTTGTTTGTTGGTTTGAAAATAAATGATCATTAATTAGTATAAACAACAAGAATGTTTACAATAGTAAAACTATCAACTATCATACGCACTGATGTTTTTGAGTCAAATATGTCTCAAAAGTACCATGTGCGTAGTATTTTTGTGATATGAATTGGTGCCTCAATGCCCTCAATGTCTAAATTACTATGCAGTCGCTAGTTGTAATAGAAATTATGATGAAATTATCATGACCATAGCATTTTCGAGAACAAACATTGAGAGTTATCGAAAATTACCAGGTACATAGTATTTGCAATAACGTTTCATGCACACTTTTAACAAAATTGATGTTATACTCTGCCGTGGTTGAAAATACTATAAAGCAGAAATGGTAAAATTATCAGGACAACGTCTTTGAAATAGCCACACAATTATTTTTTCGTGTATTAAAATAAGCTCGTTTTACTGCATCAAAAGTGAAAAAATACCGTAGAAAGTTATTGAAGTTTTATTTTTGTGAAATTATTTTATCGGCAATATCGGTGAAATTTTATATTCTTTGAGAAAGAATATTTAAGAATTGAAAGATTATGGACGGATAGAATGATTCGTCCTGCATTCGTCGTTCGTACTACAAGTTTTCCTCTTGTGGGACGAAGCATGCTAAACCTACTATTGTGTGGTGGTAGCTACAATTCTGTCTGTATCTACCACTGCAAGGTAGGAGACCCGTGAGGAACAAAACGGTGAAATGTGATGAAAAGTTTTTCAAATTAAAATGACCCTTCCGCTAATCCGTCCATAATCTTTCAATTCTTAAATATTCTTTCTTAAAGAATATAAAATTTTATCGATATAGCCGATAAAATAATTTCAAAAAAATAAATTTACGGTGATTAACTATTCATTTCAAAAGTTTTATTTTTGTTTGTTTTTTTTTTTCTAAATTCTGTAAAATTAAGGAATTTTTTGACGAAATTTTAGTGAAGTTTAAAACCAAATGGAATCTTCAATTGAATTTATCAAAAACTTTTTTTAGTGATGCCAGCAATAATTTTAAAGCTATTCATTGAAATAAAAAAGGAGATATTATTTTAATTGTGTTAAAACACATTCGTCGCCACGCTCATTTTAGTAGTTCTATTAGACGGCCCCAAAGAAGTTCTTGGACAGAGAACTCCAATATTTGAAACATGTGGTTTAACTAAGCGGCTAACTTGAGTAATAGAGCGTCACGCGTTTTTGATGTGACGGGGCCTCCCACTCGTCACACGAATATGGGTGCCATGGCGACGATCGTGTTAAAGCATATCTAGGTTCAGATATTTAGATCCTTTTCATTGAAATAAAAAAAATAGCCATTAATTTTTAAAGCATATCTAAAAGACATACACCGTCATAGCCGATTAAGACTTTAGAGACTGAATAAATGACGTGGACAACCTTATATTTACATTTAACACCCAGTACCGAGATGGGAATCGAACCCATGCTTTCAGTGGACCAGCGATTACCGTCTTATCCCTCGACCACCGAGACGTACAACAACAAAGGTTATAGGTTCAGATACCACAATCCTCGATTGATTGGAGGAAAACAAATAAAATAACAAAAATATGTTTTATACATAATGCAATGATTTGTTAGTTCATCAGTTATCAATGATTGATTCCATTCATAGCTTATTCATTTTACAACATCTAAACGTCATATCACAAAGAGCTGATACAGAAAATCTGACAAGAAATTCGAGTTCAGGACGCCAAAATATTCTAAAATCAATTATTAAACGATAGGCACTAAAAATTCTGGTCCGTTGTTTTACCAGTAGGACTCTATATTATTTTACCAAATCTTAAAAAAATACTGGAAGTAATTCCTCATACGTTTAAAATGTAAAGATTCCCGCACAGCCACTGTTGCGCCTGGTCATGCGAAGAATTGTACTGTTAGGTCTGTTTGTTTTGTCTCCTTTCGTGTGGTTAGAGAGATGAAAAAATCTCATCAATCTCCCGGCAGCGTGTCACCTTAAGTATACATTCCCGACTCGTTAATTAGGGTGAATTTCAATCGCCATTTCTTCATCACCTTTCTTGAGGAGCGCCCTCATCATCCGCGATTGCAAAGCTACGCTGACACACCATAAAGCTTCCTTTCTCTTTAATGATGGTTATTTTCATGCTCCCATCCGAGACCGTAAAGCAACAACTGGTTTCCTCCTGGAGAGCATTGCGACAACTCGACTTGTTTGGCTGGCGAATGACCGAGCGAAGAATTTTACACTTTGTTTTTATCTTCATATGGCGGGAACAGGGCAAGTTGCCCATTTTTGAACCGGTGCTTCTTCTTTATATTAAAATACAGTGTTAACGCGCCTCATAAGAAGGAAAGGAGTCTTAAGCTGCAAACGCCTGTCTAGTTCATGTGGCTATTGCCAATCAGTTTTAAACTAGTCCAATCAGGCTTCCATTTAAAGTGATGAGTTTAGGACATAAAAGCCAAATGATGATAACTGGAAGCTGATGGAAGGGACAGGACAGGCATTGAAAATAGAAAATTAGAGCATATGTTTTGAAAGATATAATTAGGATGCGAATTTTCATCAAACCTGCCAATGATTAATTTGGGAGTATAAAATTCGAGGTACAGAAGACTTACACCACAGACAAACTTACACTGTACCTGGAAGTGACATGAGACCAAAAGAGCATTGAGATGTAGAATACCATAATGTCATCATTTTCAAAAACAAAAACAACCTACTGTATATCAATGTCATGTGAACTTGCTATAGATTAAATTTAAATTAGCGTTAAAAACTCTCCCAAACACTGTACACTGAAATGGTATGTATATTTACGCTGATTTTAACCATAAGGAACATAGGAGCTAGAAAGGCAGCGGAAAGGGTCATGTCGAATTTTAAAAACGAACCATAAAGGTACATTTTATAGATAGTGGCCGATCGACCCACGAATGTGCCGGTTCTTCAACATCAGCATCATCAACGTGCACAATCCTCAGATCAGGAGCACCGATGCGTCCAACACTCCGTAGTGAACAACATACGAAACCGTTGCCCGCCTAAGGCATCCTGAGGTCGCGGCAGACCAAGCGCAATCGAGGACTGTTGGGCAACCATCAAGACAGCCATCAACAGCGTTGCGGAGAACGTCATCGGGCATGTGGAACAAGCTCGACGGAACGACTGGTTCGACGAGGAGTTTAGGAGATTGATGGACGAAGAGAACGCCGCGCAAAGAGCCACCCGTCGAAATGTGGAAAATCACCGACAGCGGAAGAGACAGCGAGTCCGAATTTCCGAGAAGGAGGAGTTCGAGGATCTGGAGCAGCAGCATCATTCCTAAGAAACACGAAAGTTCTTTCAGAAAATCAACGCATCCCGCAAAGGCTTCGTGCCGCAAGCCGAAATGTGCCGGGATAAGGACAGGGTATCCTGACGGACAATCGTGAGGTGATGTAGGAGATCAAGACGAAGGGAAAAGATATATCGCCGGCGTAGCCAATGATGAGGTGGAGCCTCTCCCAACGGTGAGTAAAGTAAAGGAAGTCATTCACCAGCTGAATAGCAACAAATCGGCTGGATGGCATCCCAGCTGAACTCATCAAAATGAGCCCGACAAGTAGTTCGATTGCCTACACCGACTGATGGTCCGGATCTGGGACACAGAACAGTTAGGGGTGAATTGTCAAGCTCATTCGAATCATGCAGGGGGCTTCGACAAGGCGATGGTCTATCCTGCATGATGTTCAACGTGGCGCCAGAAGGTGTCATTCGACGAGCGGTGGGCGAAATGTGGGGCACGATCTTCAACAAATCCAGTCAACTTATCTGCTTTGCCGATGATATATTGAATTAGTCGGCAGATAATCTGCGGCGGTGGAGGAGATCTACCGCAAACTGAAACGCGAAGATTGAAGGATTGGGTTGATGATTAATACGTCCAAGAATAAGTACATGCTAGCCTGCGGATCCGAGAGTCTTTGGGCGTGAGATCCGGCGGCAAATGTTCAGCGGAAGTCGTGCCTACTATGGACTTCACAAGCAACTGCGGTCGAGAAGACTTAGCCCTCGCACGAAGTGTAACCTGTACATGACGCTCATTAGACCGGTTGTTCTCTACGGGCACGAGACATGGATATTGCTCGAGAAGGACCTGCGTACACTGGGAATATTCGAGCGACTAGTGTTAAGAACCATCTTTGGCGGCATGCAGGAGAACGGAGTGTGGAGGCACGACTTTATGGCGAACCCAGTATACAGAAGGCGGTGAAGGCCGGATACGATGGGCAGGACATGTTGCGGAAATGCCGGACTACTGTCCTGCAAAACAGGTGTTCGCTACGGATGACGGAATTCTAAGAAAATAAATAAAAAAAAATAATTAAGTTTACAAATCACTCTGAAGATATATTTTGAAGAAAATTTGGATTCTCTTCAAACTTTTGAAACAAAGTTCAATGCTTTTTACAGAAATAAAATCTGTTAAGAAATAAAGAAGTAACAACAGGGTATATAAAATGATGTGACGCAACGAAAACTGTGTTGTGTTGTGGAACAAACTGTTTGTTCGTTTTACCTATTCGTATTTGTATTGCGTCTTTCAGGCGCACATTCTTGTGTTAATACACAAATTGCGTACCTTCGATGAATTAACACTTAGAGTTTTTGGGAATTTCCCAACCATTATAACTTTTGTATCATAACTCTTATCTTGGTGCAGTTTCGGGTGAAATGTTTATGAATCATTATATAAGCTTTAACAAAACTTACATTCTCACAAAGTGTTAAGTTAAGCAAACAATTGTAAACAAACAAAATCGATTTTGGCTCCTTAAAATCTAAAGGTATGAGTCGTTTCAAATAAAGAAATTCTTAAAAAAAAGAAAAAAAAACTTACATTCAAAACTAATCGATCTCTAATTATATTGATAATATATTGATGAAAAAACAGTGCTACCTGTTTCGTTGCGTGACATCAGGAGCAAAACCCTGTTGCAAAAAAAAATTGTGTGATGTGAGATGTGACGCAACGAAAGTAAATCGCTCGTAAAATTACAAAAAGCACAAAAATTGGAAATTAAAAACCACACTTTTTTTGTCAATTCCGTCGTTAAACAGAGCAGAAATCTTTGATATCGTAAAGAATTTTGAAAACTCTGAAAAGTCGCCTAATGTGACACAATGCAGGAAAAAGGTTTTATCTTCTAAACCACTGCAAAAAATATTGATTGCAAATTCAAGGTTAACTTGAGCAAAGCACGGTGATATTTAGTTTGTCCAGGAATATTTTAACACCTTAAAATTATTACAAATATCATTACAATTTTAAATGATTGAAGCTCGTTCATTTGAACTTTTATCGACACAGTAGCCTAGTAGTAAGTGAAATCTATCATACAAGAAATGACCCATTTCGAAACGACATAACATCATCCTTCCTATTTGATCGCCAAAGAAGAATGAAGTAAGCAAAGAACCGGGACAACAGCTCGTGTGTAGCACAGAAAGGCCACCACGCCACACCATAACACATCGCGCTTAGCAATCCGATAACGACAGAGAAATGTGGGTCAATCTCCGGCGTGAATAACGGCACCGGGTCTCGTGTCGTGCCGTTGTCAGCTTTTTACCATACCTAACCAACATCTTGTCCGTCCGACGACCGATCGGGAAGCAGCCATCCAGTTCGTGGATCGTTCCGATCGTCGCCGCCTGAATTGGATGCCGTCATCGGGTGTCCCCCGAAGTGGACCTTCGAGAATCAGTGGGCCTGCGATAACGGTCAGCGTAAAATCGAAAGCGCGAGTTTGTTTTGTTTAAAAAAACTAAGCTACAGTTTTCTTTATACATTTACGTTTGTTAATGAAATGCAAATGAAATAAATTGAACTTTTGTTTTCTTTAGTATAAATTATTTTAACGATAAAAAAAATCTTGATCAATAAAGAACAAAAAAATCTCAACCTTTATACTCATTTAGCAGAAGCAATGCTCCAATGCACATACGAAAAACCGTTTGTGATAATGAAAAAATACTTTGAAGCAAAAAAAAAACTGCAGGAGAAAGCATTCAGAAAATTGATGAATACGTTCAGCTAATGTACATAAGGCTTTAATCATTCAGAATCCGGGCAGTTACATACGCGTGTATTTTGAAAACTATTCGTTCGATCGAAAAACTTTCTTTAAAGGAAATGACGGCATAAACATGATATTTAATGACAAATATATTAAAAAAAAATTTTTCGATCATTACAAGAATTACTCTTGCTGTACCATAAAATCTCTCTTTTATCTTTGCAAACTTTTCAGTCATTTTTTTTCTGTTGGTCTCTCCCCAAAAGGTCCACTGCGACCATTTAGTATTTGATTGATCTATTGTGGTATTACCCCACGTTACTATTTTTACTTTGCTATGCTACTTGACATCCCTGCACTGTTGGTTGAAGCACTACGAGTACACGCATATCTAGGTAGGATCTCCAATAGACTGAGTCGATTTGGAGTCATTTTTGAGTTTCTTAAACCCTGGTGTCTAAAAAACTACGTTTGGTTCAAAACTCATCCATGATATTTTGCAGAGTTTATTTAACAACGTCTACATGAGTAAATTTGAACTTTAAGGTTTGTATGGGAAAATTGAATATTTTGTTATGAAAAATCAACATCATTTTTGTCTCTTCTGTGGTACCGAGCCTGCTAATGGGGTTTGTGCCAATTTAAAAATTCTTTAAAGGAAATTTTCGAACAACTTTGTCGAAGACTGTAACTTCGTATCTTATTAGACAAAAAAGTAATTTGCTGTTTAACAAGGGTATGTCTTTTGGCATAGATAAACAATAAATTCAATTGACACCTCGGCTGAATGCCTAGCCCTAGCGAGGTATTGCATGACTTTTTTCGTGACATGTTTCGCAGGGCACAAGCAGTGGGGTCAATAGAATTCATTGTTCATCAATGCCAAAAGACTAAGTCTAATAAAATACGAAGTTACGGTCTTCGATAGAGATGTTCAGCGAAAAATTTCCTATTGAGAATTTATAAATTGGCACATCTAGGCTACTGGTACACAGCAAAAAAAAGTTTTGCGATTTTACATCAAATACCTTCAAATAAATTGAGTCGTAAATGTTACTAATATTACATAATCTTGATCGCCGTGCGAACGTGAGGGGTTTTAGGGGTTTATAGTTATACTGTATTTTTCTAAATTAAATTTGCCGAATTTTATAATCTAACTTTTAAGAAAAATTTAAATTTTTTTAATAAGTTTGTCTTTGTTTTTCTAGTTCAAATTTTTGTGTTTTGAAAACATAATCTTCTTGGAAGGCCTAAAAATCTAAATTTTTAATAAGAATAACTTTCGTTCTAGCTTTTGTCCATGAAAATTTCGATAAATGATTCGAAGTAGCAATTTCAAAGCTTAATTTAAATGTGCAATGTTGACTCAATGAATATTCCAAATCCAGATCGCATAAGCGTCATCACAAAAAAGATAATGTGGTTTCAAGTTTTAAGTGATTTTTTTTGTCTTTGATCTTGTTTATTTAAAATTTCACCTATGTTTTAACGGTCAGAAAATCAAAAGAGAATGGATTCCAATGGAATCATATACAGATTCAGATAATAAAGGATAATTTTTATGATTTCAGGACATTTAAGCCTCCAAGACTGCTGACAAGATTTGCCAGCCAATTTCAAAATTTTAAGATGAAGAGATACTTTAAAAAGCAATATTTTGTGTTTTGATTGCGTATTTTCTGTAACCAGTTAAAATTTTTTTTTAATTTTTATGGATTTTGATGAAAATGTTGGGTTTACCAGTTCGATTAATATTATTGAAAGTTAAAATTAAAAAATTAGCGCCACTATAATTGCAAAACGCCTAAAATATATATTTTTTTAAAGTGATTAAAAAGAAAAATTTCAGAAAAATACTTTTAAGGGCGGGTATCCCCGACCAATTATTTTAACTTTTGGTGGAAATGAACTGGAAAAAACTTTACTTTCAGCCCCCCCCACCCCCCCCCCCCCCCCCCCCCCCCATGGACGAGTCCCTCGCACGGGCCTGATCTTGATATATTCGTTTGTTTGGAATCATTAAATATTTTTTGTGCCGCTCATGTAAATGGGTCGAATTTCCATTAAATGAAAAATAAATAATGTCGTCAGACAAACAGTCTGAGTTGCAGGGAAAACGACCAATCCTTCCTTTGTACAGTGGTCAGAAATGCGAAAGACGTGATCGTTGCTTATAACTTTTTTAGTTCACATTTTAGGTTATTGGTGTCTTCGCAGAAGTTTTTCAGTAAAATCAGCTCTATAAAAGAAAAAAAAATGTTTTCTTATTATTCAAGTGAGATAAAATTTCTAACTTCTCTATTCTAGGGTTTGGCTCTTTGATGTCTTCGACAAACTTGTTCAAAATAAAAATTTCCCATAACTTTGTCTCAGATGTCAAGTTTCTAAAATAATTAATTATTCTCCGAACCCCGAGCTATAGGCTAAATAAGAAAATTAACCTCTAAAATCACTTTAAGCTTAATAATATGTTCCGCAAAGCTGTTTGTCTTATTTGAATACACCACTTTGTTGAACATTTCAAGTTTGTAAAATGTGATATGAATCTTTCCGTGTTCTTCCTCATTCTGTAGAGCAACTATTTTTTTTTTTTTTTTGGTCGCAACCTATGTCCTTCAGACGTCTGTTCATAATTACCCCGATTGTTCATATTTAACCCACTGTCTAGGGGGTAATTATGAACACGGATTACGAACCTGGTATAAGATTTTTGAAAAGTAACAGTAGTTATACGCTACATTTACCCATAGTAAGCAGTGTATGGTGATTTTTTACTTAAAAAATTATATTCAAAATAACACTAAACTATTCATTTTGTACCAAACTGAAAAAAAGTATACGAATAAGTTAACATTGAACAAAGTAAGCATAACATAAGACTACAAGAAAATAGATTGTGGATCTTTCTTATTTAAGATTTAAGGTTCATTTTTTTGGCTGAATTAGAGACAATTTAACACTTTCATGTCATTCGTGCCTTTAAGATTCATGATAATGTTAAATTTCGCGCAGTTTGAATCAAAGCTCGAGCAGCAAACCTTTTGTTAAAAAATGGTAAATTTTAATTTTAGAGAAATTAAACATTTCGTCAAGTCGAGTCTATATCCATCAATAGCAAAAATACCGGTTTTGGAAGGACCACGGAAAATAATAAAAAGGTAAAATTTACCGAGATAGCCAAGGTGAACGCTCGTGAAAGCCAAAAAGGTAACTTCTACCTCTTCGAGGTGAAACTCACCTCACAGCGCGGTAAAATTTACCTGAATTGAGGTTGGAAAAAAGGTACAATTCACCGAGGAAAAAGGTGAATCCAAAAACGGTAAATCTTACCTCGTAGCGAGGTGAAGTTCACCTGAATTGAGCTCAATAAAAAAGTATAATTCACCTAGAAAAAAAGGTTAAATCAAATAAGGTAAAACTTACCTCGTAGCGAGGTGAAGTTGACCTGAATTGAGCTAAACAAAACGGTACAATTCATCTGGAAAAAAATAACTATTTGTCAAACACGTTCATTGAGGTTAAGCTGTTTTGTCGTTCAGGAGGGAAGTTTTGCTTCGTACCCAAATGTGAAAATCGGAACAGGATGATAAGTATTTTCTAAGATATCATTTGTTGTGCAGGTTCTCGTCATAATACTTTGATTTTGTTTTAGAGCGGCCCACAGAGCTTCGAGATTTATTCCACATCATCCTCCAGATATCATCCTGGAAAAGCCGGACCTGATCGGACCAGACGGACCTACAGGAGGATTCAGCGGCCATAGTGGCTCGGAAGAACGCGAAAGCCGGATTGCCACGAGCCTGGCGAAGAAAGGACTTCCCTCAAAAAAATTTTTAAACACGGCGTTTCATTTCAAATTAAATATGAAGTAAAATTCCCTATTATAAATATAAATTTTTGAAGGATTTTGTTTTTATTTTTATTGAAACCAAACAAACTAGCATTTACCTTTTAAATCAGTGAGTGGAAAAACGGTATCATTTACTATTTTGCTAGGTGAATGCGAAAAAGGTAAAATTTACCATTTTGCTAGGTGAATTGAAAAAAGGTAACATTTACCTTTCAGCTAGGTTAATGAAAAAAAGGTTAAATGTACTTCGAAAAAGGGGTGGAAAAAAATCACCTCGCAAAAAGGTAAATTTTACCTTTTTTTTATTTTCCGTGACGAGAATCCGGTATTCGGTATTAGAAAACTGTTTATTTATTATATCATCAAAAAGCAAGTTCTCATCTCTTATTTTTTGAACCAAAATATAGAATTTATTTAATCTGTTTCAGTCATTTTGTGTGTAAAAAAAATCGTTTTCACGACGTCATTCGCAGAAATGAAACTGTTACGGATTGATTCTTTATTTAAATTTTCGATTTTCTCACTTCTGTCACTTTTGAAATTTTATTTTCAGTTTTGATAAAATTCTGTCCAAAACTTTTTTTTCAAAGACTGAAAAGAATCAGCATAGCATTTTTTTTCTAAATGTAAATCTCATTTTTAGAAAAAAAATCAATTTCTCAAAATTTAAAACTTAACACATTGCTGACCCAATTAAATTATGAAACATTATTCTGAAAAACTAAACACAAAACATTTTCTTATTCAGAGATACTTAATTCATGGAATTTGGTTCAGTGGATTCTGGGCTATAGAATGCCGAGTGGTAATGTTTCTTGTCTAAGATTTATTCACGGTCCTGAATGTGTTAAGATCTTACAGGAGGAGGGGGGGGTGAGTTTTGTAGGAAATCTTCCTGTTTTTTGCCAGGGGATGAGAAGGAAAGGGGTCTGGATATGCTGGGTAATTATTGAACGGCCCCTAAGTTGTTGAATGTAAATTAAACATTTCACCATTAAAAAGCATTAGAAATGTCAGGAAAGGCATAAGAATATGTGTTCATAATTACCCCGTAGGACAAAAACTATGGGGTAAATATGAACAGTCATCTGTTAATCAGTGCGGATAAAATTTTTCAAAATTTATTCAAAATCCAGATAAAGTATCATAAACTGGTTGTAAAACAGTCGATAACAAACAACATTTCAGCTGGATTTCCTATGATCAGATATTCAAAACATTGAACACTGTCCAAAACAATTTCCGTTTCGCGGAATTATGGTTTTTTAAAAGATTTGAAATGATATCAATAGGGTTTGAAAACAGAAACAACGGAAACAACTTATAGCTCAACAGATGTCAACACTTTTTGAACTTTTTGTGATCATTCATCCCCCACATGAGCGCGTATGGCACTTGTTCATAATTACCCCACTTAAGTAGCCCTATATGACCCGAACTTTACTTTCTCGAAGCAATATCATAGGAACGGTTAAAGGTAAATACATAACAAATTTTCTGACTTTTCCTAAATGGGGAGCTCTACAATTTTAAATTTGTAGATTTTTGAATAGGGTAACCAGAGTTACCCAGCAAAAAAATTACAATTAGCCGGTTAGGGTCGAATAGGCCCGGATTATTGTATTGGGTATAAAATCAATACTACTAAACCGATTTTTATAAACTGTACCATTTTGAAATCGTACAAATATCTGCTTTCAGATATCTTGAAAATCTAATCTTATTCAGAATTCCAAATTCAAAAGAGATTTTTCGTCGTTGATCTTCGAAAAAACATTAAACTATGAAAAAAAAACTCTTCTAAAATACGTACAGAAATAGGAATTCTAGTCCATAAATGTTGATAAAGATTCGATGCCTTATGCTTAGAAAAGGGTGATTTAAAAAAAATAAATTTTCTTACTATAACTTATCACCGGAGTATAGCTCCAGAAAACTTTGAAACGTTGAAGAGTAGTACAACAGGATGATAAAAAATGATTATTATAATTTATTAGAGACCTTTCAACCACCCGGGTCATTCGGGTTTGATAAAAAGTTGATGATTTTTAGAAAATGGTTCAAATTTGTTATGAAAAAACATAGGCATCGAAAATTTTTTGTTTTTGATTAAAAAAACGGATCAAATGATGTCTCTGTTTGGAAAAACAAATTGTTTGCATAAAATGTTGGATCTCTTGTGTTTATAAGAATACAATATATATGTATCGAAAGAAAAAAAATTAATTTGTATGAGAAAGTTTTATTTAATTTTTTTCACATAAAAAGAGTACATTTCGTAAATTTCACAAAAAGAAGATTACGCTCATTTTCCGATCAAAAAAGAGAACATGTACTCTTAAAAGAGTACGTATGGTAAACCTAGTCTAAGTAAGAAGAGCAGCGTATCAAAATTTTGCTCGCGCATCGCGAAAATCCGAGCTACTCGCACGCAAAGCTGGCAAAATCGCTAAATGTTGCCAAATCAACCGTTTCAAATGTAATTAAAGTGTTTGTGGAACGTTTATCGACAACCAGGAAGTCTGGATCAGGGCAGAAATCGAAAACCGCAAACCGCTGAGACGACAAAGAGAGTTGCCGGTAGTTTCAAGCGAAACCCTAAGGGACCGTTCAAATATTACGTAACGCAATTTTCGAGCATTTTCAACCCCCCCGTCCCCCTACATAACACATTCGTCTTAAAATTTCCAAGCTAAATTCACAAAGCGTAACAAACTGCTATACCCCGTCCCCCCCCTAAAAGCGTTACGTAATATTTGAATGGTCCCTAACCTCTCTCCGAGATGCCGCAAATAAGCTGGGTGTATCGTCTAAAACCGTGCATCGAGCCAAAAAACGAGCCGGACTATCGACTTACAAGAAGGTAGTGACTCCAAATCGCGATGATAAACAAAATACGACGGCCAAAGCGAGACCCCGGAAGCTGTACACGACGATGCTGACGAAGTTTGACTGCGTGATAATGGACGACGAAACCTACGTCAAAGCCGACTTCAAACAGCTTCCGGGGCATAAGTTTTATACGGCAAAAGGAAGGGGAAAAGTAGCAGATATTTTCAAGCACATGAAACTGTCAAAGTTCGCGAAGAAATATCTGGTTTGGCAAGCCATTTTTACCTGTGGCTGGAAAAGCAGCATTTTCATAGCTTTCGGGACTGTCAACCAAGAAATTTACGTGAAAGAGTGTTTGTTACAAGAATTCTGAATATCCGCTTCAGAAACAACACTTTGGATACCCGTTCTGACCATTCTAATATAATGCTGAACCATTTTGGGGATGAATTTTTCTGAAATAGCTGATGTTACATGGCTTAAAGGTGCGTTTACACTTACCCCGGTAGTGTCGTTTGCACATGCCCCACAGTGTGGGTTGACAAGAGTGAATATTATTTTCACAACTTTCAGGGCGTACTAAAAATTTATCATATATTTACTGCTTTCACTTGAATATCATTCCCAAACACTCACCTTTCAACGAGAACTCGGATTTGAATGCCTTTTTTTGTAGCCAAAATAAAGCTTAGTTCTTTTAGAAATGGGACAGTTACGAATGCGTCTATCTCAAAAACCTTTCGTTTGATCTAAATACTTTCTATGAAGGAAATGAAGGTAATCTTATAATAATACATGAAAAAATTTGAAAAAAAATATTTATCGTTTTTTTGTAAGAATAAATTCTATTTAATTCTTGGTACCTCCCTTCGGCCAGCGCACACTTTTTTCAGTCATGATAATGATTAGATTTTCAAATTAATACTTCGTCAAATCTGTATTTTAGGTGGCTACATCCCCCTCTTTCAATTTCTGATACTTTTCGGACCAATACTTCTCTTTCAAAAGAAACTGAGGCCACTTTAGTGGATACAGCTGTTTCGAAATTAACAAATTTGATTATTTTTGAGCCACTTTTTGAGCGTTTTTAATGGAATTTCTGCTGGCAAAATCTGGCAATAACGAAGTAAAACCATGAGCAGATTGAACTTAATGTATAATTGGTTAGTATAGATCGTAGGTTGCGAAGGGTACATAAAAGATTACTCTTTTAAGGCTTTTGAAAAGAGTGAAAATCATAGTTTTCGTTTTGAAAATTGTTGTTTTTTTCCACAGGAGCAGAATTCTGGCAAATCATTATATTTTATACAAAATAACCAGCAAAAACATACTTCAATATACTCGGGACCTTGCAACGAGCAGACGTGGTATAGGATTCAAACGCTGGAATTTGTTTAAAAAGGGTTTTTCATAAGTTTTGTCGTTCATCAGAAATCATCTGTCCCATATCCTGGGAACCAGATATACAGCTTACGAGCTGTGGATCTAGCAAAAAATTTTTGTTTGAGGTTAGGTTTGAATGACTCATAACATGGCAACACATTCAGCTTATCGGAGAAATTTTTTTTTGGATATCTCAGCGACCTGCACTTAGTTTTCCGCTTATTCAAAATTAAAAATGCTGGTATGAGACTTGACTTCCCTGATGACCCTTAGCCGAAGTTGCCGATCATATGATTCACTCAAATGGTTGATTTCAACTTTGTGGACATTTTTGACAGTATTTCCATACTTTTCCACCACTCACACTCAGTATTTCTTTGAATAATCAACGGTTTTGTAGGCTATCAATTTGATAATGATGGATTTTGAATGAAACTGTGCAAAATTATATTTTCCTTTTTCTCTTGCATCGTAAATTTCTCAAAAACGCGTAAATTTTAAATTTTGAAAAAAATAGGTCGGATAGTACATTTTACAGGCAACAAAATGCTGTCAAAATTTTGAATGTCCGATTACTAGTAAACGAGCTATGAGCAAAAGAAAGTGTCCCATTTCTAAAAGAACTAAGCTTTATGCAAAACAAAAACACACTAGTACGTACTTGAATTCGTGTGTAATCAAACAGTGCAGTATTGTTGGTGAATAATTTAAAGAAAGTTTAGTTTATCTATGTCAGATTGTTTGTTTGAGCCTCAACAACAATTTCTAGAAGAAAAAATATTTTTAATTTTTTTTTGTAAGAGAGGAAAGTTGATCGTTTGCACTTGCCCCAGTGTACCTTACTTGAAATTTATTCAGTTTTCATTTACTCACAGCAGCAGGATTAAATTCGTATCTGAACATTAAACGAAGATTTATATTTATTTTGAATTTTTCGAACACAAAATCTAATGATTTTCAAATAAAAAATTGAGTTTATTATTTAATTTAACAAATAATCTCAATAAACACGGGAAAATCCAGGAAGTTTTTTGAATAATTTCTGACCGTTCCGGCCAAATTCGATTTATCCCCAGCAAACATAACATCGTATTAGAAATGACAGTTCAACTCGTTAACAATGTTAATGCGAATCGTAATTCCTACCAAACCAAGTAAATGATCTTAAAAATGGTTGGTTAAAGTCTACCGACTCGTATATGACAAAATTGCGCCATGTTTGCAAATTTGTCTCCCGCGTGCGGGATTCAAGTGAGAAAACAACCTTGTTGTTCTCTCTGCGATAAGCAGTGCAACCAGATTTCTAAAAATCAGAGGGTCCATTTGGTTAAACTGTCCAATGAGAGAAGCAGCAAATATTGTCGCTGGCAACGGTTTGCATGCATTGAGAGCAGAACTTGCGCTCTCTCGCATACTGTCAGGATGTACGGTAAAAGGTGTTGTATATCGTTAAATTTTTACAACACTCATCGCATAAGCCAGAAGTAAAAAATATGTATGTATATTGCCTCCACTTTAGTACGTAAATGCAGTTTTTTCGAGTTATATAAGATGATTTTATAATGTATATGAAACGTATAGCAAAGTTTGTTGAGAAATATACCTACAAAAATGTTTGCTGGGTCTCTTCTTGATTGGATTTATGGGAAAGACTGAATTTATCAAGAAAATCTGGCATAAAAAATAATCAATGTATAAAGCTGTCTAAAGTGAAAGATACACCGAAGATGATTTACTGAAACCATGGGGCTTATTCTGCGACTCGAGTGACGTGGCTCACGAAATTTCACTTCTTCGTCCTTGCTCCAGAAAAGAAAGTTGTGTATCGATGAGCTCTGAAGGCCAATAACAGCTCATCTGAACGAAAATTTCGAGACTAGAGTGGCTATTTAAGCCAGCAACAGGATATGAAATTTCGTAAGTCACGTCACTCGAGTCGCAGAATAAACCCCAATGAGTTTTTGACGATTGTGTAGCTTTTCAAAATTACTTTTGTAATTTTCGCGAGGCAACATATTGGAGTCATAGTTATGGGGGTTCCGTTTTACCACTTTTTGAATTTAATATTTATTAATTTCATTTCGACACACTAGACACACTAAAATCTACTACATTTTATCGGGGAAAAAATTGATCGTAGAAATTCATACGTGTTATAAAAAATTTATTTTAATGTGAGCGCATGTAATACAGATCAAGGATTAGTTTTTTTTCGGAAAAAAATTTAATATCAAGAATGTGAGGATATGTAAAATTTTGTTACTGATGCAACTCATCCGAAATCCAAAAATGATTGGTCTTCCTTAACCAACTCCTGTGTTGAATCATTAAAGTACTCATGTCAATCCGTTGAATTTCACTAAAACATCGCAGAAATATTAACAGTTTGAAACTTAATTTTGATTGAATCTAACTGAGCGAGATTGGAAATAGTTACCTAGTTATAAGCATTGAATTTGTTCGTGGTGATTACAAGCAAAACAATAAAAAAAAATGGCTGCCTCTTAATCATACGATCCTTTTTATTGGCCTTGATTGCATAATTTTAAATATGTTTAATGTTTTAAACATATTTTAAAATTTTGCATTATAGACAAGAAAAAGGGATCGTATGGTTAAGATGCAACCATTTTTCTATTGTTTTGCCTGTAAGAACCACGACCAAATTCAAGGCTTACAACTAAATAGGTCTATTTCGCTCAGTTTGCTCCCATCAAAATTACGATTCAAACCGCACTATAAAATGCGCAGCAATTTTCTGCATCATCGCATCCCATCACGACCGCGCGACGACCAGCAGTGGCGGAACAAAAAAACTTACTTAATATCTAACGGCGACAAAATAATTCATTTACGCCTTGCTCTCTTAACATCTACAGAAGAAGCTGATTGATTATTATGCTAAACTACCTACCTACCTGTTGATGTAAGTTCGTTCTAGGGGACATTTCGAGTTCTAGCATTTAGTTTGGCACCAGTTTCAAGGATTTTGTATGGTTTGTTTTATTTGGCACTTACAATGTTGTTCTATAATAAATTAGAGGTTGGGGGACGCGACGATCGCTAAATGCTAATAAATAAGTCTTATGGACCTAGGGGCTGGTGTCCTACAATTGACCTACGACGCAAAAAATTGGCATACACCGTAACTGTCACGCTTGGCACCGGGGCCGCACTGTTCCTGCGCTCCTAGAAGCTTCAGATCCCAACCGTCGCCTTGCTGTTCGTCGTCTGGCTGGAGCTGCAGTTTGGTCATATCGACATCGGAGTGCGGATACGCTGCTAGGCTATCGAACGAAGAATCATGAGAAGCAGGTAAGTCTAGGAAGATCCGTTCCGGCATCAGATAAAACAAATCCTCCTCACTACCATGAGATTCGCTAGTATCGATGCTACTACTTTCATCACCATCACCATTGTTGTTATAATTGTCAGTTAGTAGGGTGTTGTATACGGTATTAGTTCTAATTTCGTCCTCAAACGACGCCGGAAGCAGCAGGGATTTGGAGGCTCTTAAAGAACTATCATAATAGTTACCTGAGGGCGATGGGAAACGAATCGTATTGGAGGAGCTAGGTTGTTCGACGTTGAACATGAAAGGTCGCACGACGCGGTAGATGGGCGAAGGGATTTCCGAGTTATCGCTACGAGCAGAGCTAGAGATATCCACTTTATAAGGCGTGCGGCCTTCAATAAATTCTTCGGTATCAACTCGAGCCTGGGAATTGGACTCATCCAGCACAACTACTTCAGGGGTAATGGATTGCTTCTTTTTGTGAGCAGAATTTTTCGAGTTTTTACGATGAACAGATTTCTTCTTCTGGTGTTGTTTCTTCTGGCTTGAGCGATTCAGGAGATCCAGCAAAGAAATTCCGGCCGAAGGTGATGAAGGTACAACGACGATCATGAAGTTTTCCAAGTCGGCACGAATGTTGAACTTACCCTGCTGTCGCTGATCGAACGTAATCGTTTTCCTTGATTTGGTCGTTGAAACAACAGGAGCTGCCGTAGTTGAAGGCTTAGCTGCAACGACCGTTGTAATTTCCTCAGCATGCGTTGTAGATTCCGGCTTTGAAGTTTGAACCTCAGTTCCAAAGGATGTCTCACTATCAACGTCACCCACTTCATTTGAAACCGACGTCTCCGCCATGGCACTTGTTGTTATTTCCTGAGTAGTTTCCGCTTCAGCTTTGGACCCACGGCGTTCGCTTTGAGGAACTGCTGGTCCACCTAGAACTACCGTCCCTACCGCCATCAATAACAAAACCTTCCTCAACATCCTGCCGACAATAATCCAAAATGATATTCCTCCCGAATCGCACTGCTTTCTGGTTCAAGTTCAGCAAGCAACTGTCCACCGAGGAGAGATTTTTTTATTTACGCCAAGTTTATTGAAGACGATCATCACGACCGACGACGACGATGGCCTGGACTGGATTCCCCCATACACACAGGCAGGCGGAACGGAAGAAAAATATAAAAACAGAAAATTGAAAAGTGCCGTTTTGCCGTCGCTTTGGCTATACACACATCAACCAGCAGCAGAAGCAGCAGGAAAGATGCCAGGTCACTCTCGTGCCACTTCTCATTCCCACAGGCTACCGATCCGGCAGAGAAGGCGTCCCTTCGATCTTGTTGCATGCTGAAGCAATTATGATGCCACCGCAGCGGCCCAATTTACTCCGAAGTCCCTCTCAAAGCAGCCGCGAAACTACTGCTCCTCATCGCCACGGGATGGATTAACAGTAGATAGAACGCGTTCCGGGCAAACATATGCTCGGATCATGTAATATCCCAACGTCATACATCGGCACCGGCTTGCAGTCTTACCTTAGTAGTTGATCTTGTGCCCGATCTGGAATCTCTGTGTCATCCGCAGCTACCAACAACCGTGTAGAAATTGATTATACTAGCAGAACACTTGCCAAGTAACTTTCATTGCAATTTCTTCTGTTCGCAGAATGGGGATCGCCCCAAGTCGATCATTAGACTGGCACAGGAAATTAGACGTATGCTGCAAATTTTTATTTATTTTATTCCACTTGGGGTTATCAATAAGTTTTGCAGTAAGACCCTATTGATTATACTGAAAATTTTAAATTTTGATTCAAATTGTACCCAATGATGATTCCACAGTTAGTTTCTTGACTCTGCATCAGATCCAAACGTTGGAATCGAATCTGTGCTTCAATGTTTCAATACTTTTATCGCAAATATTTAAATGAACTATGTTCAATGATATTCAGAAAAAGTATTGAAGCAGAGCCTCAAAATTGGAATAAGGGAAAAATATATAACATGACAAACCCTACAATACTTACCTATGATAATAATATCTCAAATTCTACATATTTTAAATCAGAACTGTGAACGAAATTTTAATTTGATCCAGCTTCAAATTCAAAAAGCCTGCGATCCGAATCAAAGCAATCGAAAGGTTCCTTTTTAATTCAACCACGGTAAATGAAAAGTTCATATACCGGTATTTCGATAGCAACTTACTACCTTCTTCAGTGAGCGTTTTCGCCTGCGATCCAACTCTAGACCTAAGGACTGTTAAAAAAAAATGCAACACATTAATTTGTGAATAACTTTTTTACCGATGGATGAAAATTGTTGAAATGTTCAGTGATACTACCTAGTTATGTAATGTTAACATGTGCAAAATTTTATGGCGATTTGTTGAGTGGTTTTTGAGATAGCGTCTAATGAATAAATTCATTGACCAACATTTCTAGGCAGGATCGTGGAAAGGGACAGGGGCTTAAGCAATGTCTACGTGGACAAATTCATATTCAACCTTAAACGTACCGGAGGGGTCCAATGACTTTTCTTCAAATGACTACAACTCCTATCATACCGTGAAAGCACCAATGGCCGCGCGTTTAAGCTATGATGGATGTTGTTTGTGCCGTACAAAAATTATGTTTTGTGCGATTCTGGAAAGAAAAGCACTGACATGTAGTAAAATTTACGTACTTACGTACTAAAATTTAAAAGCGAGAAATTTTGCATTGCAACGTAACGAAAAAAGGGATTTTGTAATAAGTGTCGGTGTACCAATAGCCGCGCACGCATATGTTGCTTGTTCCAATCGCCGCTCACAAGTGTACCAATGGCCGCGCGCGTCTTAATAAGGGTTTCAACAGTAAAAAAGGTATCCAAACAGTTTAAAATGTTGTTTACATGGCTCTCAGGCTTATGTGAATATTCTCAGGTAAGGCTTTTTGTGGTTCACACATCAAACACCGATTTGTTTCCATTGTTTGTGAAACTAGTCTGGTGCTGAGACGCCATTTTTACAGAGCATTATTTTGCCGGAAGATGTTTTGGAACAATGTTTTCGGTCCCGATTTCGATAAATCATCACACATTCGGCGAGCTGTCTGAAAATCCACGAAAACTAAACACATCCGAATTGCTATCTAACCTCAAATTTCCAACACTTTGTAGCCATTTTCATTAGATAATCGTTTCTTCTGATATTGTTTCTAAAAATTGTGTTATTTCAGCCGGTTATATGATGGAAAACATTGATTGGAAAGCTTTCCTGTGAATCTTATGCAACCTTTGTTAACTTTCGAAGAACTTATCTACACACTTAATCTTTTCTCCTGTGGTCGGGAGGATTTCGTCCTGTATTTTCAACAGCTGAAATTACAGGACGATTTCAGGACAGAGAAACAGCTCAGGAAAACAACTGTCACATGCACCTGTAGGTTCGAAACAGTTTTCTCCTGTAATTTGCAGGGAGTTTCGAAGTATTCCTGTAGGTTCGGAATGGTTTCCATCCGGTATTTACATGAATTTCAGATATGTTTACACCTAAATAACAAAATCTTTTGTTTATTATTATTAACATTTATTCACAATCAATAATACTTAACATTCCTTTGTCATAATTAGCACGTAAAAATCCAAGCTGCCTTTCCTGATGGTTATGTTATTTATGTTGGATTTACCTGCGAACAAAGAACAGTCAAATATCAGTTTTCAGTCGATTATAAATTGGATGAAAATACTAACCTGCCCCAGCACCATAACTTGCTGCTGATTCCACCGGATTTTACCTATCCGTTAGATCCTCGGCCTTATTTTGTGAAGCATATTTCCAGCAGTCAGCAGCGGTTCCAACGGCAATCAACTTCTCCGGCAGTCAGCAGCAGCAGCATCGGTATCGGTATATAATCCTCCAACGGCCAATTCCTCGACCTGTTGATTCCTACCGCCCGCTAGACTTTCAGCCACTCCCGCTTTAATCGAACGACTATTAGTTTATTTCAAAAGGGAAAATTATGCGAAACGTTATACGTAAGACAGAAAAGGATGAACTATAAAAAACGCGACAGAAAACTTTTGACAGCTGAAGTTTTCCCATGATACAGGAAAATTGTTAGAGTGCCTGTGCATTCGTGAATATCATGTCCCGGATTTCAGGAGAAATCAACTGTCCCAAGATTCGGAAGGGTTCCCATACGAACTTCGAATGAATTCAGCCATTACCCTGTGGTTCAGAGAGTCATTATCCCGAGGGGGAAATATGCAATCTAAGTGTGTACGTTTAAGTGCTGATAAATACTAGAAGACTTTCCGTGCGCGGCAATAGAAACATTCAAAAATCAAGTGTACCAATGGCCGTGCACAACAAAATTGTCATTTTTTCCGCAACAGAACCTTCAAACTGTTCACTTTTTTCCACAATTGATTCATTATACAGCCACCAATAACTTACGTTCGAAATTTTTTGCCAAGGTGCTCTAATTCAACACAAAAAAACTGAATTACAAAAAGGGACCGGCATAGCTCACTTGCTTAGGACAACAGACAAAATGGCATCCGGCAAAAACGATGTTTGTTTTTATTTTTTCCTGACCTCAAAAAGCAGAATAAATTTATTTTTAGTATGGCAAGTGAAAGATGCTTAGCGTAGGTATCAGAAAATGCGAAACATAGAAATTTTCGTCGTTGAATTTCGGAGAAAATAATGATTAAAGTTAAAAGTGCGCGGCCATTGGTACTGCGCGACCATTGGTGCTTTCACGGTAATTGTTTTTCGCAAATGTTTTTTTAAGTTTGAAAATTTCGGAAAAACGTATATGGTATACCTATTTATACCGCCGGGAGTTAAATGACCCCTAACACTTTTTCTGCAAAAACTCTCTTGTTTCTCAACCGATTTTTACAAAATTATAGTTTTGGAAAGCTTGTAACGTGACTCAAATATGATTCATAGACACTATTCAGCTGCAATAATTTATTTCAAAGTTATTCAAAGTCGAAGAATTCTTTTAAAAAAAAACATACTTCGCGAAAAACTGCTCGAAAAAAAAAACTTAGTGCCAGAGAAAGCTGAAGTTAGAAGCTATATGTTGCACATATGGAAATGTTTTTTTTCTAAATTTCTTAAGATCATTGCCACAACTTACTACTTACAGCCCGAGGCATGTTTTTTTTTTTTTTTTTAAAAGCTGTGGGGTAGCGGCATTAGAATACTACCCCGGGGTCGCTGACCCATGTCGTAAGAGGCGACTAAATGCAGCAAAACTCCCCCCTGACCTACGCAACGAACTCGGATTATGCACCCGGAACAAATCGGAACCATCCCCTCTTCCAATGATAACATATGCAACGGAAATGGATTATGCAAACGGAACTGATAGAAACCCCTCTTATAAAGACACATGCTACGGAAATGGACTACGCAAACGGAATCGACGAAACCCCCCTACGGATGAAGACATACGCAACGAACTCGGACTTTTCTAACGGAACCTATTGGATACAACGACCCAAGATTACCCAAAGTGTGCCGCTCATGGGGGCGTGAAAACGCCTCTATGCGAAAGACCGTGCTGATGAGGTGGAAGGCTGGCGGGTCGAAAATGTGTCAGTCGCAAACGGTAGCCTGTGGGGCACCAGGACGCACCCCACAGTAATGAAGTCCTTGCTGCGCTAAAGCAGGGCACTGGCGCAGTGGACCGTATATTTCCCTAGCTACTCGTGGGACTAATCATGAACATAAACAACAACACTAAAAACAGAAAGAACGTCGAGACAACTGATGTTAGCTCGGACGAAGGAGGAGAAAACAGAAGAACTCAGACGGAGGTCTTTGCGAAGAGAGGACTCCTTAGGTCTCCTCTACTGAGCAAAGTAGTAAAGGAGCTAGGAAAGGAGATTGGCAGGGAGGTTGCCAAGGAAGCGGGAAGAAGCCCGGTCGCGGATGGGTCCACTGAAAATCTCAGCAGTTCCCAGCAAGAGGAGCAGGTCCCAATCGCAGGAAGAGGTGCACCAAGGGGCATCAAAAAGTGTGGCCTTTTGGAGGCAGCCGACATGGTCGACAAGATGCAGGAGTTTGTGCGAAGCACCAACAACGTGCACACGCACATCAAGACCTGGGTGCCGAAATTGATGGTGCTCCTGCAGAGTGCCGTCAAGGAACGAACGGAGTTGGTGCGGAAGGCCGAGGCTGCAGAGAAGGACCTGGAGGAAGCAAAATTGGTTGCTTCTCAAGGACTTTCGAAGGAGTCCAAGCCAAGAAAAACCGCAAAAAGAGATCGCGACTCCCCCGTCGTGAACGATTCCTCCAAAAAAAGGAGGGGCACGGATTATGAGGATGCCGACGGTGAAAGCAGTGCTGGAGGCTGGCGAATGGTTCGCAATAGGAAGGAGAACGTAAAAAGAAAGGTCGTTATGAAACCAGAACCACCCCCAAAACCCAAACCTCAACGGGTGATATCCAGGGGTGATGCGCTTATCGTGGAAGCGAAAGAAGGCACAACGTATGCGGACTTGTTCCGGAAGTTGCGCGCAGAGCCAAAGTTATCTGCTCTTGGTGAGAACGTCACCAAAACAAGACGCACCCAAAAAGGCGAACTGCTCTTCGAGCTAAAAAAGGACCCGGCGGTAAAAAGCGCCGACTTCAAGGAGCTTGTCGAAAGCACCCTAGGCGATGAAGCGACTGTCCGAGCGCTATCACAGATCGCGTCCATTGAATGTAAGGACCTTGATGAGTTTACAACTGCAGAGGAGCTCGAGAAAGCTCTCTCCAGCATACCCGGCATGAGCAACGAATCGGTAGCTATAAAATTAAGAAAGGCGTACGGTGGAATGCAGATTGCAACGATTCGCCTCTCACCAACAGCGGCCAACACGCTACTGACGGTAGGAAGTGTAAGAGTAGGGTGGTCAATAGGGCATTTTAGAACCGCACCCAGGATACCGAAGCAGATGCAACGCTGCTTCAACTGCTGGGATTTTGGTCATCTATCCCGAAGCTGCAACGGACCCGACCGGTCACGATGCTGTCGAAGATGCGGTGAAGAGGGACACTTCTCTCGAGAATGCAAAAAACAGCCGAAATGTATGCTATGCAAGCAGGAGGATGGAAATGTCCACGAAACTGGTGGCTTGGACTGTCCGGTATATATAAAGGCAAAGGCAAGCCAGTAAAACTGGAAATAATTCAGCTAAACCTCAACCATAGCGAGATTGCACAGGTTCTGCTGGAGCAAACGGTAGGCGAAAAGAAGTGTGATGTGGCGCTTTTATCAGAACCATACAGAATCCCGTCTGGAAACGGTAATTGGGCAGCGGACAGGTCTGGCTCAGCTGCTGTTAACGCCACGGGACGTTTTCCTATCCAGGAGATAGTGGTAGATTCTCGGGACGGATTCGTGATTGCCAAAATTAACGGCATCTTTTTCTGTAGCTGCTACGCTCCACCAAGATGGACGATCGTGGAGTTCAACACAATGTTGGACGAACTCACTCACGAACTGACAGGAAAGGTCCCTGTTGTAATAGGAGGAGACTTCAACGCCTGGGCGGTAAACTGGGGTAGTAGGCGCAACAACCCTAGGGGCCACAGTCTACTAGAGTCCTTCGCAAGACTGGAAGTTGAGCTGTGCAATACTGGATCCATCAGCACCTATCGCAAGCATGGATTACAAGACAGAACATCAGTGATCGATATCACCTTTGCGAGTCCATCATTAAAAACTGATATGAATTGGAGAGTGTGTGACGATTATACCCACAGTGATCACCAGGCGATACGCTATAGCGTAGGAAACCGAAATCCGGTGGCAGTAAGGCAGCTGCCAGTGCACGAGCGGAGATGGAAGACTAAAGTGTTCGACAAGGAAGTGTGCACCGAAGCTGTATACATGCAGGACTCATCCCAGGTCCATAATGCTGAGCAGCTGACGAAAATGATGGTAGTGGTGTGCGACATGACCATGCCCAGAAGAAATACACCGAAGTGGTGGCGACGACCGGCTTACTGGTGGACTTCAGAAATAGCTGAGCTTCGTACTAGCTGTCTAAAAGCGAGACGACGAGCTCAACGGGCGAGAAATGAAGCCGACAGAGAAACGAGAGGTGCCGTTTACCGAGCAGCCAGGGTGTCACTTAAGCGAGCTATTAAAACAAGCAAAGAAAACTGCTACAGAGCGTTATGCCAGAGCGTAGATGATAACCCATGGGGGCAAGCCTATAGAGTTGCACTGGCGAGATTCGGTGGCTCAAGGTCGCCGACCGAAAAGTGTCCGGAAAAACTGAGAGAGATCGTTGCACATCTTTTCCCGCAGCATGGCCCGACGCAGTGGCCACTTACCCCGTACGACGCGGGTGCCCACGACATCGAGCCAGTAACGAACGAAGAACTCGTGGCTATCGCTAAGAAACTTGCGGTGAATAAGGCCCCTGGTCCGGACGGAATCCCAAATGCAGTGCTGAAGGTGGCGGTACAGACCATTCCAGATACCTTCAGAGTGGTGCTACAAAAGTGTCTCGACGAGGGATCTTTTCCCAATTCGTGGAAAACGGCGAAGTTGGTGCTACTACCGAAACCCGGGAAACCCCCAGGGCATCCATCATCATATAGACCCATTTGTCTGCTGGACACCCTTGGTAAGCTACTGGAGAGGATAATATTAAACAGACTTATTATCTACACAGAAGGCGGAAGTGGACTGTCGGACAGACAGTTCGGTTTTCGGAAAGGGAGATCTACGGTGGACGCCATCCGTATGGTGACAGAGTACGCGAAGCGCGCATATAAAAAGAAGCGAACAGGTGTTCGTCACTGCGCCATTGTGACGATCGACGTTAAGAATGCCTTCAACAATGCCAGCTGGGAAGCGATTGCCAAAGCGCTTCACAGGATGCTTGTTCCCAATACTCTCTGCAGGATAATAGGAAGCTTCTTCGAAAATCGAATCCTGACGTACGAAACCGAAACTGGGATACGATCTACTGCCCTAACAGCGGGTGTTCCACAGGGTTCCATACTCGGTCCTGTGCTTTGGAATGCCATGTATAATGAGGTGTTAACGCTGAAACTACCAGCAGGCGTGCAGATAGTCGGATTTGCTGACGATATCGTGCTCATGATTACCGGCGAAACAATCGAGGAGGTAGAAGACCTTGCAACGGTGTCCGTAGAAAGGGTTGGCATCTGGATGGAGGGAGTTAAGCTTCAGATAGCTCACCATAAAACCGAAGTTCTGCTCGTGACCAATAAAAGAGTTGTGCCGCACATGGAGATTACTGTTGGAGGGCACACAACATCTTCGAAACAGTAGCTGAAATACCTTGGAGTAATGGTCGACCATCGCTTAAGTTTTGGTGCGCATGTCAAATACTGTTGCGAAAGTGCATCGAAAGTTATAGATTCATTGGCCTGGATTATGCCGAACTGCCATGGTCCAAAGAGTAGCAAGAGACGTCTCCTTGCGAGCGTAGCACTGTCGAAACTACGATACGGAGGAGCGGCCTGGAGCTCCGCGATAGAGGTAGAGCGCAACAGATCCAAATTACGGAGCACACATCGGTTGATAGCCATGCGAGTTTCCTGTGCGTACAGGACCATATCAGCAGATGCAGCTTTTGTCATCGCGGGCATGGTTCCCATCGACATAACTCTGGCGGAGGATATGGAATGTTACAAAGCAAGAGCTGTTAGAGGAGTGCGTAATATTCAACGAGCAGCGTCAATGCTCAAGTGGCAGGAGCAATGGGACGCATCGAACAACGCAAGATGGACGCATAGGCTAATCCCGAGACTTTCAGACTGGGTAAATCGGAAGTATGGAGAGGTCAATTTCTACCTGACGCAGTTCCTTTCGGGTCATGGGTGCTTTAAGCAATACCTTCATCGGTTTAAGCTTATCAGCTCGCCTTATTGCCCGGAATGCGTAGAGACGGAGGAATCGGCAGAACATGCTATCTTTGTCTGCCCCAGGTTCAATTCAAGGCGTCAACAACTTCAAAATTTGAACGCTGAAAACATAGTGAGTGAAATGTGTCGCGACGAACAGTCATGGCGTGCTATAGTCGACGAAATCTCGCAAATAATGCGCGATCTGATAAGGATCAGGAAAGATGCTAATTGCTAATTTAGGAAAATTGCTAATTTAGGATTGAATCAAATTAATCACATAAAAAACCAGCAAAATTGCTATTTAGACCTTTTACTAACAAACATTTATGAAGATTTTTGCGTAATTGAAGCGCAAAACCCTTTATGGAAAAACGAGGCGTTTCATACGGCGATTGAATATTCCATATTTATACATGAACATCAAAGACCCAACGAATGCGAATATGAAGAAGTCTTTGAATACCTATCTGCAAATTATGAAAACATTAAGAATAGATTAAACAGTGTCAATTGGCAAGAAATTTTTAGGAATGAAGGAAATGTGGAAACTGCTGTTGACGTCTTTTACAAAATTTTATTTGGAATTATCTCACAAGAAACACCATTGAAGAAAAGAAGACGTCACCGAAACTCTAAGTACCCGGTCTGGTTCAATAGACAAATCATGAACTTAAAGAATCGGAAACAAAAAGCACACAAATTTTACAAAAAACACAATACTAATGAAAATTTAGCATCGTATTTGAACTTATGCGATCAACTGAACTTGGTCATCAGCAATGCACTTGAAGAATATAATGAGAAAACTGAACTTGAAATAAAGACTTGTCCAAAGAAATTTTTCAACTACGTGAAAACGAAGTTGAAATCTGGGAATTTTCCGTCAAGAATGCATTTTGACGAACATGTCGGCGATAACTCGGAGCAAATTTGCAATCTTTTTGCAAATTTCTTTCAAGAAATTTATACGACATTTAATGAAGAAGATCGTGATCGCGATTATTTTTCATTTTTCCCAGAATTCTCAAGGGACATAAGCATTAATCAAGTTCATGTGCAGGATATTCTGCAAGGACTAAAAAATCTAGACGCTTCGAAAGGTCCAGGACGAGACGGAATACCTCCTGTATTCATGAAAAGTTTGGCAATGGAACTGACAGCTCCATTGTTTTGGCTTTTCAATATGTCATTGGAATCAGGAAATTTTCCTAAAATTTTTAGTGCCTATATTCAAATCTGGTCGAAAGTCTGACATTCGAAATTATCGTGGAATAGCCATTATCTCTTGCATTCCCAAGCTTTTTGAAGCAATTATAAACGAAAAATTATTTTCCCAAATTAAGAACCGAATAACTGACAGGCAACATGGCTTTTTCAAAGGCCGTTCAACCTCAACTAATTTGATTGAATTTATAGACTTTTCATTGAATGCAATGGACAATGGCAACCATGTGGAAGCTCTTTATACAGACTTTAGTAAGGCATTTGATCGCATAGACATACCAATGCTTCTTTTTAAATTACAAAAAATTGGAATAAAATCTAAACTCCTGAAATGGCTTGAATCATACCTGACGAATCGCCAACAAATAATAAATTTCAATGGAAAGAAATCGCTCCCTATTCAAGTCACTTCAGGAGTTCCGCAAGGATCTCATTTAGGACCTCTACTTTTCATACTTTATGTAAACGATATTTCCTTTATTCTCAAAAATCTCAAAATGCTCATTTATGCCGACGACATGAACATTCCGACGAACCGACGATGAACCGACGACATTCCAGAAATTCACATTTTCTACCTGTGGTGCAAAAAAAGCCTTCTGAAGCTCAATGTAAAAAAATGCAATTTAATATCATTTAGCAGAAAAAGAACAACACCAAACATCACAATTACACTAGGAGATCAGAATGTAGAAAAATGTGAACGAGTTAGGGATTTAGGAATTATGTTAGACTCTAAACTTACTTTCACAGACCATTACAATACTATCATCCATAGGGCAAATAACATGCTGGGCTTTATTAAGCGCTTTTGCTTTAATTTTCAAGACCCATACACAATAAAAACACTATATATTGCCTATGTAAGGTCTTTACTGGAATATTGCAGCGTTGTTTGGTCCCCTTATTCAATTTCACACGAAGAAAGAATAGAATCAGTACAAAAGCAATTTCTACTATATGCCCTTCGTAAATTAGGTTGGACATCATTTCCACTTCCATCATATAAAGCGCGCTGCATGCTCATTGACATACAAACACTAAAAGAACGCCGTGAATATGCAATGGTTTCATTTGTAAACGATATTGTTTCGCAGCGTATTGACTCAACAGAAATTCTATCAAAATTAAACTTTTATGCACCTTCTCGGCAACTCCGAAATCGAAATTTATTTTTCATTAATCACTATCGCACAAACTACGCGAAAAACGGGCCAATAAATCGCATGATGGCCTCTTACAATCAACACTGCGAAACCATTGACTTTACAATGTCTCGGCAAAAACTCAAACAATATTTTATTCGAAGAAATCTAAACTCTTAAGGAGAAATTGTAAAGCAGACACTGCTTAAATCTATTCTTAAGGAAATGCACATGTATCAAACTAGTCTACGTTACGGTTGACGAATAAATAAATAAATAAATAAATGATGAACGGAGAGAGCGAGATAGTCAACCAAATTTGACAAGCTAATGAAAGGTCTTGGGCCTCGTATGACACTTCAATTCAAAAGCAACGCGATCTTAGGGCGCGGTATAACCCTAATCTGGACTCATACGTGTGGTGGGACTTAAAAGGTCTCACGTACTCAGCTACGATCTTTCCTGCAGCAAAAGGAAGCGGAGATACCATTCGGGGTGGTCGTGTCGGGATTCTAGCTTGGTAGTTTCTCAATCGGCCATGCCTTGGTGGTTAGAAATCCTGCGGAAGTGGTTGCTGTGACGGGCGCGAGTTACTTTGAAAGCGTTAGTGGATGCTGTGGATGCTGTGACGGGCGTGAGTTATTATGAAAGCGTTACCTAACCGGCACACGTTTCGGGGTCTTCCGTACCAGTCTGAAGTTGACGATAGAGAAAAAGGAGAAGGAGGAAGAAGGATAAAGCAGAACGATGATCAAGGAGAAATTGAGGAAAAATTGAGAAAGAGGAAAAGGGTGAGATGTATAAGTGCATGAGCACAGCCTACCCCTTGATGTAGTATCATAGGGTGAAACCAAGGGGCACATCTGGCACACGAAGCCCAAGGTGGTTTTAGTGGGACGAACCCACACACGGCAGCAAACACCCGGCTGTTATGGTTTGAAGTCAAATTTCCATCTTGTAAAAAAAAAAATGTTTTTTTCAAAAAAAAATATCTTCGACTTTGAATAACTTTGAAATAAATTATTGCAGCTGAATATTGTAAAACAATCATTTTTAAGTCACTTTACAAGTTTTTCAAAACTATAAATTTTGTAAAAAATCGGTAGAGAAACAAGCGAGTTTTAGCGGAAAATATATTAAGGTTCATTTGTCCCTCGGCGGTATAACATATGTATATAAAAAGTGTCGGTATGTTTAGGGTTAATATCACATAAATTGATATATGTAGATGTAAAATAATCTTCAGAAATCTTCATAGTCAACCCCTTGGTGAAAATTTGTCTTTTCTTATATTCTTGGTTTATTATTAAAAACATCATTATATTTTGAATCAAAATATTGCAATTCTTAATTCTTATAAGGTATAAACTTTAAAAAGAAAACGTGAGATATGTTTCTTTTATAAAATTGCTTGAAAACTCATTCGAGTAGAACGATTAATTGCATAGAATCTCAAAAATCATATCAGTTGGAAATGATGAGTACATTAAGAAAAAAAAATTAAAATATAATACGATTTTTCTCTTTTTCCATACATTAATTGTTGCAAATTTGTTACTTTATGAAATGAAGGGTTAAATCACTTAGGCTTGGGAATCACTGAACCGATTTGCTTGAAACTTGGCAAATGGGTGCATTTGAAGCAGATAGTAGATAGTTTCTTTTGTGGTTCGAGAACCCTCTCTTTCACTGGAAGAGGGATGGCGTCTCCCAAACAAAAGACAAATGCTTGCATAATTCGAGAACCGATCACGCAAATGGTACCAAATTTGGCATGGTAGGATGTTTGGGTACAAGTAATGCTACTATGATTATTTGATACCCTTCCTTCTTCCATAAGGAAGATAGATTGGAGTAGGGGAGCTCCCTTACAAGTTATTACATAACTTAAAAACTAATAAAGCAAATGGAACCAAATTCGGCATGGGAGTTTATTTAAATACCGGAAATATGATGATTATATGATTATTTTAGACCCTTTACTTCTACAAGGAGGAGTAAAGAAAGTGGGAGAGGGGCTGCTATACAATTTTTATTGCATAACTAGAGAATAATTAGAGCAAATGAAACCAAAATTGGCAAGAAAGGATTTTTGAGTACTAGAAATAATTTGTTATTCCTCTTTCCTTCCAATGGGAAGATTGCAAGGGGAAAGGGGATTTTCCGTACATTTTAAGCACAGCCGGAGATCTAATCACGCAAATGAAACCAAATTTGGTATTTGAATACGAGAAACATTTCTATTCTTATTTGAGATACCACTTTCCATCTTGTGAGTAAGGCTAAGTGGGGTAATTATGAACTTGGGGTAATTCCGAACAGATGCCGTACGAGCTACTATGGGGGAGGGATGAACACGTTAAGTTCCAAAAGTGGTAGTTTGACATCCAATTAATAGTTCTAAGCTGTTTAAAAATGTTATTTCAGTTTTTTTTAGATCATTATCCTGTGAAACAAAAATCGTTCTAGACAGTGTTCAATATTTTGAATATCTGATCATAGGAAATCTAGCTGAAATATTGTTATCAACTGTTTTACATCCAGTTTACGATGCTTTGTCTGGATTTTGAAAAAAATTTACAAAATTTTATCCGCCCTGATCCACAGTAAAGTGTTCATATTTACCCCAAAGCTTCCGTCCAATGGGGTAATTATGAACATATGTTATTATGCATTTCCTGTCATTAGAAATAATGCATTTTAAAGGTAAAATGATTCATCAACTTAAAGTGTGTATCACTGATTACCTCAACACGAATTTGGAATTTCCAGCACCCTCTGCCCTCCGCCTACAATGAGATTCGCATATTCCAAAATATGACATGTAGGTTACCTTCACTTTTTTGAAAAAACATTTGTGTTTTGAACACAATTTCATAAAAACTGAAAATAAAATTTCAAAAGTGAAAGAAGTGGAAAATGGAAAGAATCTTGAATTGCTAAACAAGTAAATTATTCCGCAAAAGATAAGAACACATAACATCGACGTGAAAATAGAAAGTTGAAGTATCATAACGAGCATAAAACAACATAGAATACATTCCCTGTTTTTATTTGAAATCAGAAATTTAAAAGAAAGGAACTCGATCAGTCAGTTCCCGTTCAAATATTACGATACACAATTTTCATCCATTTTCAACCACCCTAGCCCCCTACGTAACACATTAGTATGAGATTTTCTATACAAAATTTACAAAGCGTAACAAGCTGTATTACCCCCTCTCACCATAAACCCATTACGTAATATTTGAATGGCCCCTTACAATAATTTGTTCACAAACAGGAAGACTCAAACTCATTTTTAAAAGTTATCATTTTGCTTAAAAAAAATAGAGGTAAGTCTTTCCAAAAATGCTAAAAACTAGTGTTATCGGTCTTTTGCGCCAAGTTTGATACTTTAAAAAGTTTGGCATTCTTTCAAACTTGCACATTTGTTAGGCATGAAACTTGGAGGGTATCTATATTCTTCATATCGCCATTACTAAGAAGAACAATATGGATTTATGGATTAAAATGTAAATTTTTAAATCACAAGTTTACATAGAAACGCAGATTGAGAATTCGCAAGAGCTGGGCTAAGATTAGATTTTAGGCAGATTCAAAACTCATAACTTTACAATTTAAATCTGATTTAGCTTTCTGATTAATAATCTAAACCTAAATAGATAATAAGAA
Organism: Uranotaenia lowii; assembly: GCF_029784155.1. Taxonomy (NCBI): domain Eukaryota; kingdom Metazoa; phylum Arthropoda; class Insecta; order Diptera; family Culicidae; genus Uranotaenia; species Uranotaenia lowii. The sequence goes on along the minus strand of NC_073692.1, from coordinate 212,846,899 downwards.
ACAGAATTTTCCTGGAAATAAAATTCACATTAGCTCAGCTGAATTGAAAATGCATAACGAAAAAATATTATTTCAGTTTTGAATTGTTGTAAATATATTCTGGACCTAAATCAACCAAGAAATAATTTTTAGAAAATTGGTTGCAGTTCTACACTTGCGGTAACCGCATTTTCAGAACCAAGAATTTCAACCGTTTAAATATATTATAACACATATAACATTTTATTATAACAAGTATTACTATAACCTTATGATTATCTAAGTGGCACGGCGAGACGCACGTTTCCAATGAAGACAGACAATTCTAACTATGGGTATGTATCAAAACGATCTTTGTCAGGAGGACGCTCGCTAAAATATATGCTTACGGGCGTGTAAGAATTGATACAATCTATTAGCAGGATTTTTGCGGAAGTTTGCGCTACCTACCGTTTGTTTGCTAATCAAGTAAAGTCGTGCAAGTTGCAAAGCTAAATTTGCAACAAGAATTTGTTTAACTTGTGTTTCAAAACCGGCTTGTTTACATTTTCGTATGGCGTGCTGAAACAAAGTTTAACCTAAACTACCGAGAATTAAAAAAAAAACAGAATTCAAGAAAATTAAAGAACGTGACCAGCAGAATAGAATACAAAATAGTTCATGCTTTTTTTAAGTACAATAGCAATAGTTCGAGATTGGAATTTATGGAGAAGTTATCTAGAACTGTTGGATTTGAACAAATTTTGAACAAACCTTACAAAAATGACGATTTGGTTCAATTTGTGCAGATGTTTGTCCATGTACATATGAGACTCTTTTAGTAAATTACCTGGCGATGCAAATATGGTAGACCTTCTTGACCTACTTACCTTCTCACGTTTTAGTTAGCCTATCCAGATCCAGACCGGACTTTTAATACTCTTTTAGAACTTTGACTACTTGTGTGTGATACTCTTTACGGATCGGATGGTCTAGTCATAAAACCGTTGTTATTTTGATTCAGTGATGACTTCAGATATGTTATTCGTCACTAAAAAAGAGAGGAAGAAAGAGATTTTTTTTGAAAAACAGTCTTACCTAGTGTAGTAGACGTTGAAAAGCGCCACACCAAGATAATTTAGAAAATTACTTTGCGTAGGTTTTCTAGCTGGTTTTCGGCACAAGGCAAAAAAGTTCTTTTGATCAAGCTCATAGAATTTTTCATGAAACTTAATATATGATTGCTTTATAATTCATGAATTTTTCCTTGAATGTATGTAAGTGGAATATACCAGTTTGAAGAAGTCCAAAAAGTTAAATTTTCATGGACCAATGTAGCCCAAGTCCCAGATACTCAAGTACTATAGTTGAACTTATTCTAACTGAAAGTTATACAAAACATATTACAGGGTGGCAAGCGAACCGGGAAAACCAGGAATTTAAAATGGAACCGAAAAAACTGGGAAAAACCTTCTTTCTAATCAAAACCGGTAAAATTCTATATGGTTCGTTTTTACCATACATAAACCTATTGAATCCTAACATTCAATCATTTCATCATGACGAAACTATTTCGGAATTTTAACAATCCACTGTCGTTTATTCCATGGCAAACAATTCCGGAAAAGCGAGAATAGTCGGGATTTTAATTGCATAATTAACATAAGGGGTATATCGGAAAATTCTTCAAAAAATCGGGATTTTTTAGCTCACCGTATACATTTCAGTGCTCTAAACTGAAACAGTTAAAAATAATAATAAAACGGAGTAGAAAAATTTTCGAGCACTTTTTGTAAGCTCACGCACGGATATCGTTCAATGGGCGATGGAATCGAAAAGTTATTCTTTCTCTCTTTAAGAAAAACCCATTTAGAACTGTCAAAAGTTGGGTGAAATTATAGCTGCATCCCACTTGCACTAATGCAAAACCATCACCCAAATTCGTCAGCGCTTCCATCGCCTATAGTAAAAAAAAATCATGAAGAAACGAGTGAAGTGAAGAACGAGAACGAGTGAAAGAATAAACAATCTTGATCAAATTTCGACCTTTAAGTTTTTGTGTGAATCCGTACCTTGAAATCATATAGTATGGGAGAGTGGGGAATCATGGGCCACTTTTTTTCGTTGTTACATAACTTCTTTATTATAAAAGATAATATAAAAATAAAAAATGGTATGGTTTTCTACATTTTCAAGGTATCATGAGGTATTTTTTTAAATTTTTAATAAGTTATTTTCCCCAAATTCTGACTGTTTGAAAAAAAGCTATATTTTTTGGATTTTGAAAAATGGTGGGGAATCGTGGGCCACCAAATACAAATTGACCAAATAACATGCGAAGTTTATGAGTTGACCCAAAACTGTAATTTCATAATTCATTTCGTTATTTTAAAGCAATTTCAGATGACGAAATAAAAAAGAGAGCTGTGTATGATCGAATAGATTCCAAAACCTGGCTCGCGAACGTTTTGGCAAAACTTCTTATATATGATGGACCAAATATTTTTCATAAATCTTCATTTGGCATAAGAAAACTTTGCAGATAGGAAAAACGTATTTTAAGTTCTGAATGTGTATAAAAACATAAAAATATAGGTGATTCAAGATGTGTGGCCCACGATTCCCCGCAAGCTATGATTTGCAAATTGGTTGCGTTTGTGTGACTTATTGATGTTTCATCAAAAATTCCTTTTCCACGTGAAAGATCATGACAAAACTAAGATCATAAGCGTATGAGCATATTTTTGTTATGCACTTCAGGTTCCGCATCGATGAAATTAGCGGGTGTTTTTTTAATTATGTAAGTAAATTTTTCTAACTTTTTTTAGCTTGATAAATAAAAGAAGCATATGATGCGTATTTCAGTCAACAACATATAGGAATATATGCTCGCGCAAAGCGACGACGATGACAGTTGGTTTGAAATTTTTATCTCAACACACATCTGAGATATTAAAAGTGGCCCACGTTTCCCCATGGCCCACGATACCCCACTCTCCCCTACTTTTTTCAACTAACGAACACATTTGACGGGTGTCCACGATGAAATTGCCACACACGAAATTGATTCGCAAAATTAGAGTTTTCATCCCTTTGCCATTAAATTTTCAGGGATGGAAAAATAACTATTAAACTTCATTTTACCATTTCACTCGTATTTTATTTACAGTTCATGCGCAAATCCCCGAACCTTGGCCTTAATCCTGGACATAAAATTCTGCACAACCTGTGAATCAACCGTTTTTTTGCATGTAAACCCATATTTTTCAGTTTCCCGACTGTCTTCGATACCTTGGGTCGTTTCATGAGGTACTGCTTCATACTTGCTGCAGTACTCATCGATTGGGCGGAGCTCCGGAGTGTTGGGAGGGTTGCACATTTTCAGCACGCATATGGCTTGCCAAACCAGAAATTTATTCGCAAATTGGGACATCTTCTAAGTGCGGATATGCTCCGGAACGCTGAAGTTATCCTTGGCCGTGAAAAACAGGTTGCCGGGGATCTGTTTGAAGTCGGCCTTCATATATGTTTCGTCGTCCATGATGCAGCATTCAACATTCGTCAGCACAACTTCCTGACACGAGGTTTGGCGGACTTGTGCTGCTTCTCGTCGCGATTAGGGGCCTTTTGTTCCTTGAACGTTCGAAGCCCAATCTTAGTTTTGGCCTTCTGGACAAAACTTCGGCTTAGTTGCAGCTTCTTTACCACATCCCGAAGGAGGCGTTCGGATTTCGGTTGAAGGCCTCAACTACGCGGTTGGGATTTTCGGTGTTGTACGGAATACTTTTTCTTTCACTTCTGGGCTTCCGATCGGTGGTTAATCGTTCCTCGAACCGCTTAATCACTCGCGACACCGTGGAATTCGCGATTCCCAATGTTTTAACGATGGAACGATGCGAGAGATCCTTGTTCTCGTGATGAATGCGCAAGATTTTATCACGCACGAGCTGTTCTTTCGACTCCATTTCCGCGAGTTTTGATCACAGGACTTTAAATCTTGCAGGATGTAAACAATACTCTATAAACTAAATCCACCCAATTTTTCATTAAATTCTACCCAACGGTTAAAAAGTTAAAGCAATTTCATAGTGTGGCAATTTCCAAAGGCAGCCGTTTACAAATACTTGCAGTTTTCGCGTCGTCACCGCATATGTGCACCAAGTTTTGCACCCGTACAGCAATACGGATTTGACGTTTGAGTTGAAGATTCGGAGTTGAAGATGTTTCGGAGACTCGCAAACGCAAATCGGGCCTTTCTGATCCGGGTTTCGATGTCTTTCCTGGTACCTCCATCAGGCGTTATCTGGCTACCAAGATACTGGAAGCACTCCACTTTCTCAACTTGTTGCCCAGCTACCATGAAACTGGAGGGATTTCCTGTGTTGATGTCCATCGACTTGGTCTTTCCGGCATTGACTTTGAGACCTGCTGCCTTGGAACTTTCGGTGAGGTCGTCGAGTTTGCTCTGCATATCCGGTTATGTTTGGGCGAACAAAACAATATCGTCAGCCAGGTCAAGGTCGTTCAGTTGCTCCATTGTTGAAGGATTCCACGGCAATCCTCGGTTCGGTGCACAATCGATCGATCCAGTCAGAATCTCATCCATTACTATTAGAAAAAGTAGCGGTGATAAGATACATCTCTGTCTCACTCCAGCAGTTATCGGGATTGGTTCGGACAAGACACCATCGTGCAAGACCTTGCACGAAAATGCCTCGTATTGTGCTTCGATGAGATGGACTAGTTTCTCTGGGACCCTTCGTCGCCTTAGAGCCGCCCAGATGTTTTGATGGTTAAGTCGGTCGAATGCTTTTTCGAAATCAACGAAAACCAGCAGAAGAGAGTCCTGGAATTCGTTGAATTGTTCCAGTATGATTCGTAGCGTTGTGATGTGGTCCACACATGATCGTCCGGATCGGAATCCAGCTTTTTTTTTTTTTTTTAATATGTCTTTATTAGTCTTTTAATCATTACATTTAAGTTACATTATTAAAGTTAAATTAAAGTGTTCAGATCAATTATGATCAGTTCAACTCTTTGATACAGTTAATTTTAAACATTGTTTATTTGATTTAAATTTGCTTTAGCAATAAATAATTTGATTTAAAGGAGAATATCCTGTTAAGCAAAAAAAAAAAAAAAAGATGTATAAACTTAATCCTAAATCCTATAAACTAACTTAATTGTAAAGAGAACGAATCTCTGCGATGGAAGACTGCATCGATTTGCCTCTGAAGTTGGAGATGATTTTGTTGGCCATCTCTTCGATCGATTCTATGCCTGCAATCCGATGAAGATCTTCGGTGCTGTGCCAAGGTGGAAGCCGCAAAATCATTTTCAGAACCTTGTTCTGAATCCTCTGGATGGCTTTCTTCCTCGTCGCGCAGCAGCTAGACCAAATCGGAACTGCATACATTATCGCTGGTCGAAAGACCTGTTTGTAGATTAACATCTTGTTTCGCAGACACAACCTGGATTTCCTGTTGATGAGAGAATAAAGAGATTTAGTGTATTTATTGCATTTAGATTGAATATCTTCAATGTGATTTTTAAAAGTAAGATTCCGATCAAGTGTGAGTCCCAAGTACTTCACGTGATCAGACCATTCTAATGAAACCCCATTAAAAGTTATGGAATGATTTTCATTAGGTTTTAAAAAATTTGCTCTTGGCTTATGGGGAAATAAAATAAGTTGAGTTTTGGAAGCGTTAGGAGAAATTTTCCACATTTTCAAGTAATTCAAAAAGGAATTTAAATTTTGTTGCAATCTACTGCGTACCACCCGTAAATTTCTACCTTTGGCTGAAAGCAAAGTATCATCAGCAAATAATCTTCTACCTTTTCCTTCTGGTACATCAGGAAGATCAGAAGTAAAAATATTGTATAAAATTGGCCCAAGTATACTGCCCTGAGGGACCCCAGCTCTAATGGGAGTCCTTTCAGAGCATGAATTTTGATAGCTTACTTGTAAGGTTCGGCTCGTCAAATAATTTTGAATAATTTGGGTGAGATATACAGGAAAATCAAATCGAGCTAATTTAGCTACTAAACCTTTGTGCCAAACACTGTCAAAAGCTTTTTCAATATCAAGAAGAGCAACACCAGTTGAATAACCCTAAGATTTGCTAGCGTTAATCATATTAGTTACACTCAAAAGTTGATGTGTAGTAGAATGTCCATGACGAAAACCAAATTGTTCATCAGGGAAAATAGAATTCTGATTAATGTGAATCATCATTCTATTCAAAATAACTCTCTCAAATAGTTTACTTAAAGAAGGAAGCAAACTAATTGGTCGATAACTTGAAGGCTCTGAAGCACTTTTTCCAGGTTTCAAAATTGGAGTTACTTTGGCATTTTTCCATTTATTGGAAAAATAAGCCAAGTGAAAACATTTATTGAAGATTTTAACTAAAAAATTTAAAGTGCTTTCAGGCAACTTTTTAATAAGAATATAGAAAATCCCATCTTCCCCCGGAGCTTTCATATTTTTAAATTTTTTGAAAATCAATTTAAGTTCATCAATATTTGTCTCACAAGAACTTTCAAACACATTTTGCTTTGAAAGAATATCATCAAATTCTAGGGAAATTTGAGCGTCAATAGGACTAACAACGTTTAAATTAAAATCATGAGCAGACTCAAATTGTTGGGCTAATTTTTGAGCTTTTTCTGAATTAGTTAAAAGAAGTTTATCCCCATCTTTCAAAGTAGGAATTGGCTTCTGGGGCTTTTTCAGAATTTTAGTTAATTTCCAAAATGGCTTTGAGTAGGGTTTTATGTCTTCTACTGCTTTAGCAAAATTTTCATTACGAATGAAATTTAAACGACGTTTGATCTCTTTTTGAAGGTCGCAATAAATAAATTTTAAATAAGGATCCCTAGTACGTTGATATTGGCGTCGACGAATGTTTTTCAGTCGTATCAAAAACTGAAGATCATCATCAATTAAAGGTTGATTAAACTTATGTTTAACTTTAGGTATTGTAGCGGCTTTAGCATTGACTATTGAAGTTGTCAAATTTTCTATAGCCAAATCAATATCTTCTATTGAATTCAGTGGAACGTTTACATCTAAATTACGTTCAATAAAATTCATATATCGCTCCCAGTTAGCCTTTTGAAAATTAAAAGTTGATTTTAAAGGGTTTTCAATGGGACTTTGGGATAAAGAAAATGTTACTGGAAGGTGGTCTGAATCGAGGTCCGCATGAGTAACTAATTGACTACAATGCTCGCCTAAATCCGTTAGAACCAAATCAATTGTGGAGGGATTTCTAATTGAAGAAAAACAAGTATGCCCATTAGGATATTCAACAGTATAATAACCTGCAGAGCAATCATTAAACAAAATATTCCCATTAGAATTTGATGAAATATTATTCCAAGATCGGTGTTTTGCATTAAAGTCACCAATAATAAAAAATTTAGATTTATTTCTGGTGAGTTTTTGTAAATCTCCCTTCAAAAAATTTTTCTGTTCACCGCTACATTGAAAAGGCAAATATGCGGCAACAATTATAATTTTCCCCATAGAAGTTTCTAATTCAATTCCAATTGTTTCTAAGACTTTTGTATTGAAAGAAGGAAGAAGTCTAAATTTGAGACGACTATTGATGACAATAGCTACACCCCCACCTTGTCGATCAAGTCGATCATTCCGTAAAATTTTAAAGAAAGCATTGCTTTTCAAGTTATTGTCTGGCTTTAAAAAAGTTTCAGTGATGGCAGCAATATGTATGTTTTGAGTTTTCAAAAATAAAAAGAATTCATCTTGGTTAGCCAGCAAAGATCTAGCGTTCCAATTCATAATATTTAAACATCTATTTGGATCCATGAGGGAATCGTAAAGTCATAATAATTTTGTTAGCATAATTAAAAGAAGTTTGGAAAGCTTCAAACATTGAATTTGCTTTCAACATAAGTTGCATCATTTCCATTAAATTTTGATGCAAAAATTTTAATTTTTCCTCAGTAATCTCACCCAAATCAACAAAATTGTTAGGATCAGAAAATGAAGGAGAAGAACAAGTATTTGAATTTCGGGGATTTTCCCAAGCCTTCGCATGAACGTTGAGACTTGGTTTTTTCCCATTTTTATTAGTTGAACCTGAAGAGGGAAACCCATTTTCAACCACCTCTGAGAACGATAAACAACGAGTCTGGGGCGCAGATTCAGCACAGGTAACATTAAAATCACTTCGGGTATTACCCAGCCGTGATTCCAATGTAGGCCGAGGCTGACTGCGAACAGGCAGGTTGTTTGCCGGCCCGACGTGTGAAGACGAAAAAGAGGAAGGAGGAGAAGAAACTTTTCTGGAAACTTTGGGATTTTTCCTAGAAGCAATAATTTTTGCCCTGATGGGACAGTCTAGCGAATTCGAGGAATGATTTCCTGCGCAATTTGCACACTTAAAAAAATCTGTTTTTGGCTTATCACCACCAAAAAGGCATTTAGATTTTTCATGATCGAATGAGCCGCAAAACATGCATCTGGCATTCATTCTACAATTTTTAGTGCCGTGACAAAAAGCTTGACAACGTCGACATTGCGTAATATTTTGTAAAAAATTGGTAGTAGATTTACGAAAAGGTTCAAATTTTACTCGACAATGAAACATAAGACGAGCCTTTTCCAGAATTTTTAAATTATTAACCTGATCCTTTTTAAAATGGATCAAATAAAGTTCAGGAGCAAAACCAACACTACTGGTATTATTCGTGTTGGTTCTTTTCCTCATTTGAATTACTTGAATTGGAGAAAAACCTAACAAAGAATTTAATTCAGCTGTGATCTCATCCGGTGTCTGATCGCCAGTGAGACCACGAAGTACAACTTTAAATGGACGATCACTTCTAGTGTCGTACGTAAAAAATTGGTGTTTTTTATTATTCAAATAATTTAAAACCTTTTGAAAATCATTAAAAGATTCCGCCAATATACGAGCAGTTCCCCTTCGACCGATCTGAAAAGAAATCTTCACATCCTTGACGGAAGTGACGATTTCTTTTCGAAAGGCATTGAAGTCAGGAATCGTGACCGTTATTGGTGGAATCTTTTCGTTTTTAAGAGTATAAGAAGAAGAAGGTTTCTTAGTACTCTTATCAGAATTAAATATGAATATTTCCTCATCACCGATGTTATGAAGGACATCGAATGAATTGGAAATTTCAACTTTTTTGGGTGATGGACCTGAATTAGGTTCGGCAATCCGTTTTCTTCCGGCCCTTGACCCGGCCGATGACTTCCCCATGCTGGAAAGAAAAGAGAAAATATGAATAAAAGAAAATGAAAATTATTTTAGCACTGAAAAGTGCTGATTGAAATACAGGTAAGGAAAAAATAAATAATGTAAAATGTTCCTGCAGGTACACAGCAACGATACGATGCTCCGGCGTACGTGTTGACGGCTCAACGGTACAGATGGGATCGGAATCCAGCTTGTTGCCGTCGGAGTGTGGCGTCGATTTTCTCCTGGATCCTGTTCAGGATCACCTTGCAGAGTACTTTGAGGGTTGTACAGATCAACGTTATGCCACGCCAGTTACTGCACTCTGCATCCAGTCGGCCGGGAATGTTGCAGTATCCCAGATGACAGCGAAAAGACGGTGCAACATTTGTGCTGACAGGGCAGGGTCGGCTTTCAGCATTTCAGCAGGGATGCAATCGATCCCAGGCAGAGGTGCCAGGTGTCCTGATTTATCAGGATTTGTCCTGATTTTCGAGAGACCGTCCTGATTTTTCAAAAACTCTCGAGTTGTCCTGATTTTTGAAAATTGGTCCCTAAAATGTCCTGATTTGTCCTGATTTTCATAAAAACTTCTTAAATTTGATCGAATTTGTAGTTAAACTACGAGAAAATCGATTAAATAGGTTATACAATAGTTAAACCCATTTAACAGATGGTAATCTTCGATTCAGATGATAATCAAATGCTGTTTTTCGATATGAACTACCGGCTAGCCAACAAACTGCGTACTGATGTTGCATAGATCAAGACGTTTACAGCAGCTGTATTGCGCCTTTATATACGCAATCTTAACAGAAATCCTTTTTATTTCCATGAATCAAGAGGTGTCCTGAAAAATCCTGATTTTTAACTTCGCGTTGTCCTGATTTTTGACGAAACTACCTGGCACCCCTGATCCCAGGTGCTTTGTTGGATTTCATGTTTTTGATTGCCGTTTCTATTTCATCCAGCACGGGCGCTTCCGAGTTAACGCCATTTATGCGGCTTACTGTTGGCGTTTCGAGATGCTGGTTCTGTTGGCCATCGCTATTCGTGACTCGGAAGAGTTGTTCGAAGTGTTCCATCGTTTGAGCTGATCTGTTCGATCGGTCAATAACTGACCTGCTCGGTCTTTAAGCGGCATTCTTTCATTAGTCCTTGCACCACTAAGGCGGCGAGAAATGTCATAAAGTAATCGGATATCTCATTTGGCGGCGGCTCTTCATCCCTATTCGGCTAGGGAGTTTGTCCAGGCTCTCTTGTCTCGTCTACAAGCTCGTTTAACTGTCTTTTCCAGCTCCGCATATCGTAAGCGGGCGGCTGCTTTGGCTGACCCGGTACATGCCTGCTCAATTTCGACTTTCGCACTTCTCCGATCATCAACGGTACTGTATACAAGAATGAAGGGCGGGGGGGGGGGGGGGGGGGGATCTTTGTAGCACGATCACTTTAAGACGGATGATCAGATTAACCCTCATTCGTCCCAGAAATGTTTACCCATAGGAGTTCCTGGAGAATCAATTTGACACTCCTGACTAAAGCCGCTATATCTCTCTTGATTTTCAATCGATTTGTACAAAATTTACAGTTAAAAAACCGTGTAATGTAACTTCAATATGTTTCTCAGACAATATTCAGCTACAACACTTCAGTTTTCCGTTATTCAAAGCCTAAGAAAATTAATCCGAAAAAACATGCTTTGAAAAAAGACTAAATTTAGATCAGCTACGGAATGCTCAAAAAAATTTCTTAGTATTCAAGGATATCTATTTTTGATTTTTTTCACACACAAAAATTTAATTAAGTGGTGTCAAAACCGTACTTTTCAATCTATGAAGCGTCAACATTTTTAAGTCACACCAGATACATTTTGAAAAGAGGATTGGAAACTTTACGTTATCTGGCGCATTTTCGCATTTTTTTATTTTAAAAATACAAAACAATTTTCAACAAATTTTCAAATGTAGCTGTTTTTTTTTTAAGTTTTTGCCAATTTGTAATTTCTCAGATTTTCTTACACTTGTGTGGTTACAGCACTTTTTTTACATTTTTCTGGTTCAAAATTTCTCTAAAATATATCCTTGTGCGCAACGTATAGCTTTTAACTTCAGCTTTGTTGGACACTAAGTGATTTTTTAGCATTTCGTAACCGATCGACTGTCTTTTTTTTCGAAGCATGTTTTTCGTTTTTTTATTCTTAGACTTTGAATAACGGAAAACTGAAGAAGTGTTTTAGCTGAATAATGTCTGAGAAATATATACGAGGCTTTAAAAACTATAAATTTTGTAAAAATCGGTTGAGAAACGAGAGAGATATATCGATTTTAAGCAAGGCTCTGGCGACAACTTTTCCGAAGACGGCAGAAGTTGCGAGAAAATAGTTATAACGCCCATAACAGAGCCTTTTTATTCATGAAAAGAAACTACTTTGCGTTAGAACAAAATATTCAAAAAAAGAACCCAAAAAAGTGACTTTCGCCGAACTAATTTTCGCGTTTTCCATACAAAATTTTAAATCCAAACCCCGGGTACCTAAACCTTATTTTAAAAATCTGCGAAGATTCTGTCTTTCGTTTTGACGAAAAAAGAAACTTAAGACTACAGGGTTTTTGATATTCGAGGAAAGTTGCAGTTCGACACACCCTACTTTAGTTGATGAAGCACACTTTCGGTTCTTCTTAACAGTTCTTTATTAGTTCTCTTTTGTTTTGGAGGAATTTTGGTCTATGGAGCTGAAACTTGACTATTTGAAGGTATATTGAGGCGTTGAGGATATTTTACAGTAGTACAGCGATTTCCTCGAGTTCAATACCGTATTGGAAGCAGTTATCACGTAGCAGACTCAAATTCTTTTGTCAAGAATATTCCATAAAACAAAAGTTCTCAGGATCAATAGAGAATTAGGAAAAAGCAGTTAAGGAGAATTGAGTTGGCACTCCAACTACAGTGTCTGCGGCGCTAACTTAATAGGCGTCGCGACGCTCGTATGTACGTCGTAAATCGTACTCGATGATTGATTTGATAGTTTTTAACTGTTTTTAGCATGGGTAATATGTTTTGGCTTGCTATCCATTTGAGTTTTTAACAATCTTTTTCGGTTACTTACATTTGTATGGTGATGTGATAAATGTGATAAATTAGTTATTCAGAAAAATATTTTCATCGTAGTCTTAAACTGCCGTTCTAAGCAAGATTGTCCCATGTGGAAAAACGTGCAAACGAGAAAACCGCGATTGAAATATCAGCTATATTTCCAATTTTTCTCTCAAGCTAAAAATTCACCGACAGTTTTTTCGTAGTGAACAGTTCAAGTTAATCATTTTACAATGTTTTCTGCCAAAAAAATTACATTTCCTACAAAAAAAAAGCAAATTAGAGCCAAAAATACTCCGTGTGACACTTTTGCGTAGAATCAGAACGCATGCCGATGCTAGTTCTACGAAAAACTGTTACACGGCTACAATTTTTCTATCATTTTAAAAGCTTTCCTTGTTGATTTTTTTGCCAAAAACTCATGCTAAACCGTAATTTAAGAAATACGTTCCTCTTTGTTTATAAAAATGTATAGTTGACTATGGATCTTGTAAGTAGTGCCTACCGAAAAGTATTTAGTGAAAATTTCTCTGAATAAAACACTCAAGGCTTCTCGTTCCTCCTCTGCCCTCTATTTTAGTGTTCTTTTCAGTGAATAACATTAAATTCAACAGTTTGAACTCATCTTAAGACAATTTTTTGATAAAATTGGAATTTTTCAAAGAATTTTCTCTAGTGTGACATTCTTGCGTAGAACTATCAACATAGAGACAACCACCTTGATGAAAATTTCGTATAAGTTCAGAACAAAGTATACTTGTTTGTGTTTTTATTCGAAAGTTAACACTAAAAGAGACCGTTTCCAGCAAAAAAGTGAAAATGACCCAAAAGTCACATGGGACATTCTTGCGTAGAACGGCAGTAAAGGACTTAAAAGGAACAGCCAGTGTAGATTATTCAATAAGACATCTATTTTGTGAGGCAAATAGACAAAATTATGGTGAAAATGGTTCTTGGATAAGGACTGACTTTTATCATCGACTGTAATTACCCTTTCGATTCTGTAAGACCCGACATCGGCTGCAGATGAATTTCGAAGAACTCTATTAAAAGAACGAAACAACGCGAGTTATCAATACTACATTTTAATCCAAACTTTCTTGGAAGAAACTGACCATTCTACAACAAAATGTTGACATCTATACAGTTAAGTGCTCACCGTTAGAAATCGAAGTTAAGATACGTACGCAAACGTCTCCATGTACTCTTTGAAGATTGATTTAATTATGTTGCCTAAGTTTATAGTATAAGCGTTTAATGGCATACTTGCCGGGTGCATTTCATAACATAATAATGCCACAGAGCTGTTAGATACAATACATCACTTTATTATCTGATACCGGTTTTCTATTGGAAGAATAATAAAAAAATGCGTTTACAATACGAATTTCAATTCCTGCAAAGATGAGAGTGTTCTGCGTTTGTTTAGTATGAGTATATACATTTATGTGCACAGTTAAATCGATAATGTCATTGAGTTGCTACAACTACTGTATTATAAGTAGCTGTCATAGTTTTATCGGAAAAGATGGCAAACGAGAAGAATACCTATTTAAGTAGACCTTGAAAACAAAATGGCACGTCCTTAAATAAAAACGAAATTAAAAACTTTCTATTAAAAGTTGATTGAGGCTGTGCCAGTACGAGGCAGACTGAAATACTTGGACAAAGATGGATTCCTTATTGTCGTGATGTTAATTTTTTTAATTTGTTGTATATTTTTACATCAATCACAATGTATGTTACTTTCGCTCTTAAAGCGATATACGACTTTCATATTTTCTATTCTATGGATTCTTTGGAATAGTAATTTGTCAAATGCCTTAGGTGTAAGATTTTTTTTTTCGTTACGAACAAAAATGTTAAGCAAGTTCGAGAGCAGCTGCATAGTATTCGAGGTTTGTACTAAGTGCAAAAATAAAACTGTTGTTAGCAAATCTAGTACTGGGCTGTAGTAGCGGTAAGTCAAACTTTAAAACTAGAATAAATTAACTAAAATTAGTTACTTGAACTTTTTTCGCTTTCTATCTACACTAGAGTCGCATTCGGGAAACTAATTCTGGCCAAACATATTTTTACAAGTGATGCGTACGATAGATTTGAAAATCAACTAGAGAGGTCGAATTTGCCTGTTTTAATAGTTTGGCTGGGATTGTCAGCACAATTGACTTCAACTTTACTGTTTGATTTCCTTTGGTTTTGTTACCTTGAAGCAAATTCTACCGAAATGTTCACACATTTGCTGCACCTATAATTTAATAAAAATAGATGTAGTATAGGTAAATAAAAATAAGGTTTAGTAAAACATACAACAACCGATCCGTAATGCCAGTGCGCCAACGATGATCCGACAACCAATAAGTACAGCAAAGGTCGTTCGAGGAAGGGCATTGTAATACTTGCGAGAACAGCCAAACACAACACCCCTGTCATCCAGTTAAATGTTTCACTTATGGTGTTGGACATTTGGGAAACAATTAACCGACACTGGAAAAAATAAAATATATAGTATTGTTATGAAAAAGTATTACCACGAAGAATAATTTCTTAAATGGAACGAATTTCTTACGCTTATGTTACTGAAGATGGTTCCACTTAAGATGTAAACGGCCCGAGGATCCCTATTCATAATATCGTTCGGAGAGACAAATACCCAAAGCAGGGACACCAACATGAACGTTCCATAAGTAAAGAGTGGCCGCAGGGCTTCTTTTGTTGAGCGCATCTTTCCGGTGCGATCTTTATACGATCTATACATATTGTACATAACCATCGGAAGGTTGGACATTGCGCTTATGTGCAGCGCGAGTTCCATCAACTGTCCAGTTGAAATTCCCCAGGGAAGTTCGGTTTTCCACACCTCATAGCCATACTGCCATGTTGCCAGGTACATTAGGACCGATCCCTAAAATAACAAAAAAAAAATTGATCAATAAATAGTTCTATCTAAAATTCACAAAAACCAACTTACCCACATGCCAAGATCATAACCCCATGGCAAATACAACACGCCCGTATTGTATTTTTCCCAATGTGAAAGGTAAAAGTTGAAGAAAATCGTCCACATGATATAGTACATCCGAATCGGTGGTACCGACAATTCACCACGGCCAAAAATACTATACAGACAACCGGGTATGAAAAATGCCGAGTACGAGTCCAGCCCATGGTCGAACAGTTCCCCTAGCGGCCCAGATAGACCGATGCGACGAGCCTGCTTGCCATCGATGCCGTCCAGGGTGTAAGCCAGAAAGATATTGATAGCAGCCGCCATCCAAAACCAATTCGGAATCGGTTTGGAGCCCTCGACATCGGTGCTCGCCCAGAAGCCCCAATCGTACCAGGAAAGCATCACGAAGTTGGCTACCGTAAACAGGAAACCAGCAAATGTCATCAAATTGGGTGCAACCCATTTTGGAAAATACTGAACGAAAATCCCATTAGTTGTTATTAAAACTTTTTAAAACAATAGACCCTCGAGACCCGGTATCAGTTGGCGAGAAATGAGAAACCAATTTTGTGAGAAATCTAAAGATGTATAGGAGTAAACAAATATTTATCTGTTCTTTGATTCATTGTAAGAATTTGACTGACTTTAATGGAAAAAAAATACAGTAAGAGAACATTGCTAACTATTGAAAGCCTAATCCACATTCTATTACACTATTAGCAATGTCGGGTAAATTTTTGACGTTTTGTAGTTATGATTAAAATGTATGGTGTCGTAAACGATTGCACACAGCTGCCGGTAATCCATTTGAAGTATTCGTTTTGGCGGTATGACATTTCGCGGATGGACCTGTTTGGCGGTTTTCCATTTGGCGGTTTGTAACACTTGGCGGTTTGCCATTTGGCATTTGACACTTTTGGCGGTTTGCCATTCAGCGGTTTGTAACATTACGCGGTTTTCCAATTTGTGAATGTGTCATTTTGGCGGTTTATACAGTTGGCAAATGAGTCACTTCGCGGTTTGTTGCAAATGTTATTTAAAACAAAAAAAGGATGTCATTCATTTAAAAATAAAACCTTATTAACGTCACACGTACTTATATTTATCAAAACAATACCAAAAAATATAACAAAACAAACCAACAAAATGTAATCAAAAATAAATCAACGAAAGAAGCATTTATTTATTTGGCAAAATTAATGCGAGGGCTTGAATATGCTCTAAGAGCGTTATTCCACCAGAGTTTCTATTTTGAATAGCATTTTTTATGCGCAATTCTTTTTGTTTGGTTAGTTTGTTTTGCCTTTTCAGATGATCGCCTTGAGCGTTCCGAAGCAATTCTCCAGAGATAGCCTGTCCTTCCTGGAGCAATGCTTGCAGAGTTCATAAAATTTGAACTCCAACTGTCCTTTCAGCAAGGCATTGAACTTGTTGTGCCATCCTTCGTCGCTATTTGAAGTACGTGGAAGTCCTCTCAAAGATAACTGGTCACTGCACCAAAACGTGGGCGGAAATCGAGGTTTTCTACTCTGACCTGTTGACCGTGTTTTTCCTTTTATGTAAACTTTTTCCACATACTGTAGTAAAGAGAACATTTCATTTGGCGCGGACGCTTTGACCACTTCAAACGCCTGCCATACTTCATCGGGAGGCAAAAACGCTAAAGCCTGCGTTTGCCGAAAAGTAAGCTGGCATTTGATGGATTTCGTGTAGCATTGAACCAGATGCAGCTTTTGAATCCGTTTCCAAATGTTTTGCGACTAATAAAACAAGCATCCCTTGTGCGTGGCATTCGGAAGCACTCGATTGACAGCGTTTATTACACGCTAGAAACTATTAAACCATTTATGTTTCAAAAATAACCATTTTTGACCTTTTCCCGGGAAATGCCATTTTATGAGTTCTCCATGAGAACCCATAAAATGACTTTTCGGGGAGAAGTAGAAATATGGTTATTTTTTCAACCGAATGGATTTGTAGCAGCGAAGTCGAAAAATGGTTATTCTTTAACCGTTTCTATTAAGAGTTGCTTTGTTATTTGCAGATTTGGAAGGATTTCTGTTATGTTTGCAATAAAATGTCATGTTTTAAGTATTCTTATTTATTTGGATCATTCTTTTGTTGGTTCGCATGGACGCATGGACAGATTGCTGAAGCAAATACGGTAGATAGTGCTCTGTGGTATAAATACGGATAGTAATTCCGACATTATGTGCCGCTTCTCATGTTCAGTGCCAGGGAACCGTTTCCTAGCAGATTGTACAATCAGGTTTATTGTTTTCATCGTTGCTGTGCACGTTACGATGGTGGCTGTCCAAATCTGCTTCGGTTCCTTACAATAATTGTGCAATTGCCGGAGCTAATAGGTTCTCTGTGCTAATAGTATCCATTCGTCGCATATTTCACTCGGGTACTATTTTCATATTTCAGTAGGATAGTTCGTCAAAATGGATTGGCAGTACCGTAGAATGAGCAAACATGTCAGGTTTGCCCACAGATCCTGTAGACGAGTAGACTTAAATTAATTCTTAGGAACGAATGAACATGAAAATTTGCACGAGATTAGGATTAGTGTTGTAATATTAAGAGTCAATTCAATGAAAGAATCGATAATCAAATTCAATATTTTGAATCCAAATGTGAATTCACAACTCAAATTAAGAATAGAAGTGAGAGTGTGAATCCAGTAAAAAAAAAATATCGTTAATGTAGAAGATTACTTACAAAAATGTACTTACATTACGATCAACTACCAGAAGAATTGCTACGATGCATTTCCGTTTAAATATCCCATCCACCCTCGGGAGTGCGTTCCAGTATATTCGAGACTGTTCTCATGAAATTTTAAGAATCACTTTCAATTTTGTGCCTCCACCTTGGGGTGATCCGGAAATATATGGCGTCATATCGATTTTCTGTTCCTAAAACGGTTCTCAGGTAAACCTGTAAATGTTACAATTTAGAAAATTGAAAACAAAGGAAAATGTTTACATACTTGCCAGCGCCAGTACATGACAGAAGAGTTGTGAGAGAAGCCATCTCCAGAGTGTTTCCGATGGTTCAGCAGTTTTCCAACCATTTCGAGCTGGGAGGTTCCTGTTGCAGAATATGCGAAGTAGTATACGGGTTCCATCGTTTCACTACGGCCGTTTGTTGGGTGTTTTTTTTTGGGTAGTCCGACTTGTTTCAGCTTACTTCGGGCTTCCAAAACTTTCGATAATCGAGGGCATCCTATCAGATTTCGGCATCCTGTTGTAGAAGAAAAATGTATAATGTATAGCTTCAATTTTTAGTACCAATATAATATATTATCGAACTCACCTTCAGCAACATCTGGACCAGACGATGTTTACCTTGTGACTTTGATTTGCGCTGTAAAAGTTTGTTTTCTCTTGGCAACTGCAACCGGCTACAGAATCTATCACTTTCAAAATGGCGAACATTAAATTTTTCAAGCATTTTGTGGTTAGCTATCGAGAACTACCAAAATGGTTGAAATTTAAGTAAGAAAAATTGTTGAAAAATAACCATATTGGCAGTTCTACAGCAAATACCACAAAATGGTTATTTTCCATCCATAAATGGTTATTATAAAATGAGCGTGTATGGCCGTTTCGAAATCCGTCAGGATCAAATTAAATCCATTTTGATCTTGTATTCCTTCGCGACGTGTTTCATGGTTTTTAAAGCCTTGATATATGTTTGCTCATTTCTAGACGGTAGTAAAAAATATGCCATCGGAAAAAAACACTCGATCGTCATTGGATTTCACGGAACCGTGGATTGTAAACACTTGTTTGAATCCACAAGGTGCACTCGAAAATGTGCCATCTCCGACTCGACCAATTTTTGGAGGTGAAGGGATGTTGCGAAGAACATAATTCTTTCCTCCTCAAATTCAATATTCTTGAGCAAGAATGGTCGATCGTCAAATGTTTTAGTGAACGCTGGATCGAGTTCACTAAAATCAGTAGGATTTTTTGGGATAGCTCTGGCACGCGTTCGTTGAATAGTCCGTCTTTGCGCCAATTTAGACATTGTAGACTGTACCTTTAATTAAAAAAAAAACTTATATGGGAGAGTGGGGAATCATGGGCCACTTTTTTTCGTTGTTCCATAACTTCATTATTATAAAAAATAAAATGAAAATAAAAAATGGTATGGTTTTCTACATTTTCAAGGTATCATAAGGTATTTTTTTAAAAATTTTAATAAGTTATTTTCCCCAAATTCTGACTGTTTGAAAAAAAGCTATATTTTTTGGATTTTGAAAAATGGTGGGGAATCGTGGGCCACCAAATCCAAATTGACCAAATAACATGCTAAGTTTATAAGTTAACCCAAACGTGTGATTTCCTAATTCATTTCGTTGTTTTAAAGCAATTTCAGATGATGAAATATAAAAGAGAGCTGTGTGTGATCGCATAGATTCCAAAACCTGGCTCGCGAACGTTTTGGCAAAATTTCTTATATAGGATGGACAAAATATTTTTTTTTTTTTTTTTTTTTTATTAATTAATCTATCTGGTCTCTTGTTGCCATTGTTTGACCAAGCTTAGTGAGAACTTAAAAAAAACATTCAAACATTAAATATCAATCTTGGCCGACTCGATGAAATCTGCGATGCTTTTCATAATTTTCAAGTTCATGTTTTTCAGGATAGTCTGAAGATCGGGAATCATCCCTTCGGATATGATAGTTTGCCACATATTTCTGCGTTGACCCTCGAACCTGCTGCAGGCGAATATAAGATGGTCCGGTGTTGCTGGAGATTCTCCGCATTCACATGTGTCTCTCTCAATGATGTTATTGCGAAAAAGGTGTGACGGGATACGAGAGTGATTACATATCAGTTTTGATAAAATAACCACCTCCCGCCGAGTTAAGCTGTATCCAGAGAACCATGGTATTGTTGAAACATGTGGTAGAAGGTTGTGACAAAATCTACCTTTAATGCCGCTGTCCCAAGAGATTTGCCATGCTTCCAAAGCACGCACTTTGCACGGAAAGTTGACATCGATGCTGGATATTGGGTAACTAAGTACGGAACCACATTGACCAGCTGCTTTAGCTGCTTGATCTGCAGCTTCATTGATTGGAATACTTTTATGTGCCGGAACCCAGAGGAAAGTAACGGTTGAACCAAGATCTTCTACCATTTGAACCGTCTTCTTTAGCTCAAACCATAAGTACGGCGTATAGGTGTTAATTTTGCAGTTCTGAAGGCTTTTTAAACAACTCAGGCTATCCGTTAGGATAACATACTTGCCTACAGAGGATTCTGTTAAACTTCTCACCGCATGCAGGAGCGCCAAAAACTCGATGAAAAAGATTGATAGTTCAATTGGTGTTTTGATTTGCGATATGGCTTCAAACTGGCTGTTGACTACCGCAAAGCCAGCGAAACGACAATCTTTGGAGCCGTCTGTTGCATACAGTGTAAATCCACTATATTTTCTAGCCAGGTGTTCTTGCACTACTTCGGCCGCGCTCGAACCACATTGTTTGTTGTGTACTGTCAAATCGATATCGAGTTTTTTTTGTTGTACCCTTCGCTCAAAAGCAAAACAGGGTAGAGTATCGAGTGTGTAAGGTATCGAGCAAATCTTGTGAGCTGTAGAATTTTTTTCCGAATCCAACTATTCATATTGCCTCTTAACGTAGTTTGCACATATTGCGTATTCCATTCTGCGTTAGAGTACCTTCTTTCGACGAATTTCATTGCTGCCATGTCTCTCCTAGTACTCAGAGGCATCAGCCCACTCAGCACCTCGAGCGAACCAGTATGGGTAGTTTTCGTAGATCCTAATGCTATTCGAATGCAAGCCCATTGAATCCGGTCCAACACTATGGTGTCTTCTACCTTTGCATCGCACATGAATATTGTAGCATACTCAAGTACTGGCCGAATGCATGATTTGAAAATGGTGATCAGCGCTCCAGGGTCAGCACCCCAACATTGTCCGGCTACGGACCGCATGAAATTCATATAAACAGCTGCACGCCGTTTAACGTATTGGACATGTGTGTGCCATGAAAGTGAGCTGGAAAAGTAGAGACCTAATAGTTTCATTGTCGGCGAATAATGCAGATTCACTTCTCCGACTGATATCTGGGTTATCAGATTCCGATTATAGCTTCGTTTCGAGAAAACGGTCACTCCACACTTAGAAGCAGCTACAGATAGGCCTAGGTTATCAATGCCGTTGACAACGTGGTTAATGCCTAATTGTACTGCCGCGATTGTATTTTCTATGTTTGGCTTGCGAGCGGCTATTGTAATATCATCAGCAAAATCAATGAAAGTAACATCAGGAATGAGTACATTGAACAGCCCATTGATAAAAATGTTAAAACATAGAGGGCTCAGCGGGGAGCCTTGTGGTAGGCCTATCCATGTGAATCGTTGAATTACATTGTGGTCATCGAGGGAAACAAGTAGATGGCGTTCTCGAAACAACTCGTACACCATTTTAACCAAACATTCTGCGATATTCAGCGATCTCATCTGCGCAACTAAAACATCAGGTTGAACGTTGTCATACGCTCCTTGAATATCAATGCTACATGCTACTACAAACTCTTCTTTGTGGAAAGCTAACTGAATCTCGTCAGTAAGCTTATGAAGAGCATCTAGAGTTCCCTTTCCTTTTCGGAATCCATTTAGTGCATTCGACATTAAAGAATTGTGCTCTATGAACCATTCGATCCTCGCTTTAACCATATTCTCGAAACTTTTCCTTAAACAAGAAGCTAGCGCTATAGGGCGATATGACGCAGCTTCTGTTGGAAGTTTTCCCGGTTTCAGTATTGGAACAATAGAGAATTTTTTCCAGGGCTCAGGAATGTTGGTCCGATGGAAAATATCGTTGAAAACCGCCAAAAGTTTCTTTTTAGAATTGAGCGGCAGATTTTTTAACACCTTGTAGCTGAGGCCATCAATCCCTGGAGCTGTATCAGCACCATTTTTGATAACCTCTTCCAAATCAGGTAAGAAAAAGTAATTGGAGGAATCATGGTTTTGACAGTTACAATCATCGAAGCTAATATGCTGTTTCGCATTTGATGGAGGGGCAAGTTTATCCAATATTCCGTGAATTATTTTTTCATCCCTCAATTGACCATAACTTCCTGAAGATCTTCCCTTGAAACTTCGTCCCATTTTCCAGAGTGTGGTAATAGACGTCGACGCGTTCAGTTCATCGCATTTTTTTCTCCAAGCACTTCGTTTCTTTTCTTTCAGCATTTGTTTAAATTTTACTTCAGCGGCCAAGTATTCGTTATAGCTTTCCAAGTCTAGAAATCTCCTCCAGACTCTAAACTTGTGTCGTCGGGTTGCACACATTGCAGTGAGTTCCGAATCCCAATAGGGTTGTGGGATATGAGGCACCTTCCAAAATGGCTTTGGTGGGGGGCTCGATTCTTGCAAGCTATTCCACATAGCTTGAAAAAACTCTTCGTAATCAGTGCTTGCTTCTAGAGTTTCTGTTTTTTCATGCATAGTGTCAGCGAATTTTTCCCAATCGACTTTTTTATAGTTGAGTGTTGTTTTTTTGTGTACCACTGGTTCTTCTGTCCCAAAAGAAATCGGAACATGATCGCTGCCATGAGGATGTTCTAATGTTGTCCATTGGAAGTTGAAGCCTAGTCCTGAAGACACGATTGACAAGTCAATAGCACTTGGGGATCGATGTACGTCGAACCTTGTAAAACTCTCATCATTCAAAATAACGAATCTCGATTCTTCCATCGCAGCAACTAAGTTATCTCCCATTCGATTATTTGTGCTATTTCCCCATGAACTATGTTTCGCATTCCAATCACCAGCTAGAATGCATGGCTGTGGAAGGCTATCGAAAAACGTTTCCAGTGCTCCTTGTGTTACTAAGGCGTGTGGGTGTATGTACAGCGATATTATCGTTAGCTCTCCAGTTTTAGTACGAAGTTGACATGCAGCAGCATGAAATACCATCAGGCATTTTAAGTTCGACTCTTCTAGGTTTCCACTCTTTCCTGGCAGCTACCAGAACTCCCATGGAATTGCTTTGGTGGTCTTTACGAAAAACGTGATAGCCTGGAAGACGGAACTGTGATGAAGCATCGAGGTGGGTTTCTGACAGACATAATATTGTTGATTCGGTTTCATTCAAGAGCTTAATGATACTTGCCATTTTGTTACTTGCCCCCCTACAATTCCATTGTAGAAATTGTAAGGGAACTTCAGGAACTGGAAGGACCAGGGCGATTCATTATAACCGCAGTGAATTTATCAGGTGTTGTACATTTTTGGAAACTATTTCCGACAGGGCCTGTTTCAGGAAATCCTCAGCATCGACTATGTTATCCTGCGACGCTTCCAATACATCCGTAATCGCCTTCGAGATAGCCTCAGAGCATACACTGCTCTGAATAACACTATTTACTTCATCCTCAATATGCACTTCCAACAATGGAAGGGAATCGTCAGGACATCTTCGTTTGTTGGTTTGCATTTTACCGGTGGATTGCGTTTCGGTTTGTTGATTTGAGTTTAGATTATCTTCATTTGAAGTTGGTGAACTGTTGTTGCTCACATCATTCTGTGTGCTTACGAGAGATGTGAACCAGTCTCGTGAGCCCTGAGAGAACGTATCGATGCGTTTTTGTTCAGCTTCCTTGCGTTGCTTTATTTTGGGACAAGCTTTATTATCGTTTGCTCGGTGCTCCCCATAGCAATTCACGCATTTGGGATGAGCATTATCACACTCATGTGTTTCGTCACCAATCTCACTTGCAGTACACTGATTACATCGTTTCTTGCTGCGACAGTTTTTTTCTCCATGCCCTAGACGCCAACAACGTCTGCACTGCCGAACGGGGTAAATGTAGGTTTTAATTCCGTAAAGTACCTTATTCAATTCGATGTGACTGGGCAGAGTTTGTCCAGAAAAGGTTACAATTACAGTGGTTAGCGGCACGTCGTTTCCATCAATCTTCTTCTTTATTCTTCTTATTTCGATAATGTCCGGGTTATTACTTTGCATCATCTTCATTTTGTCGAAAGCAACGGCCGATTCCAAATCTTGATCATCCACTTCCAGTTCAATGTGAGCCACACCAAGGGTTTCTACAAGACGTTGAGGGACCGTAAAACGCACATTGGATGATTTTATTGAAACTAGTTTATTTGCGGCATCTGCTGTTTTCATCAGTATCTTCAGCTTACGCTTAGACAATGGGGTTGCCTTTACGTAGTCTTCATCAAAAAGACGGATGATTTTTTTCGAAATTGTCGACGGTGGTAGATTGGAATCATCTTTGGATTCCGCAATCACGACAAACGGGCCCGGAAATGATAACGGATATTGTCTAATTCACGTTCGGTTCACGTTCGGTTTCAACAACCGTTTGTGGTGGATCATCTTCCATTATAAAGCGTGGTTTAATAGAACAAAGCCAAGTCAAACAAAGGCAAAAGCTATTAGACTTGGGGAGAAACGCGACTGTATCTCACCAAGGTTCTAACCAAACTGTGGACAAAATATTTTTCATAACTCTTCATTTGGCATAAGAAAACTTTACAGATATGTAAAACGTATTTTAAGTTCTGTTCGGTTGCGTTTGTGTGACTTATTGATGTTTCATCAAAAATTCCTTTTCCACGTGAAAGATCATGTCAAAACTAAAATCATAAGCGTATGAGCATATTTTTGTAATGCACTTTAGGTTCCCCATCGATGAAATAAGCGCATATTTTTTTAATTATGTCAGTAAATTTTTCTAACTTTTTTTAGCTTGATATAAATAAAAGAAGCATATGATGCGTATTTCAGTCAACAACATATAGGAATATATGCTCACGCAAAGCGCCGACGATGGCAGTTGGTTTGATATTTTTATCTCAACACACATCTGAGATATTAAAAGTGGCCCACGTTTCCCCATGGCCCACGATACCCCACTCTCCCCTACATTTATTTGAAAAACAGAATTTCAGAACAAACACAGAGAGGCCTTTGAGTAAACTTAGAAACATGGGCCAGAACTACGAGGATGCCTCCTCACGCTGCGCGTTAGAACTAATCACCTAGAATGAAATATGGTCCTTACGCTTCACGTTGCGGACCGGGCTAGGGGATCGTCTCAGCTTTGGGTGGACCTAGAAACACGAGGCCTTCCTATAACTTTGAGTAAACCTAGAAACACGGGCTGTACTAGAAATTTCCAACTAGATTTAATGCAAAATAACGTCAATAGTGCAAAAATAGTGAACTGTTGATATGGACGACTTTTTTGCGACTTTTGCACAAAATTAGATGCTTGAAATCGATTACTTGTGCCTTTATATCCGCGTGTGCATATTGTCATCTCATTTCAATTCATATAACAACGTAAATATAGCTGAAGCATTATTACCTCTATCGGAGCGTCAGTCGCGCATATTCTAATTATTTTTTCTGGCCTTTCGGATCTTTCGTTAGACCGTCGTTGAAGCTGATCTCGTTACTTCAGGCTTGCCATTTGAAGCGCATCTAGCAAGTGGTTATGGGTTCCTTCCGACGATAACACGACGTGTTTGCCATTCTCGATAACGGTTTCCGCCCTTGCACCACATTTCTCGGTGGTATCGGTTCTCCGCCTTCTTACACACTCCCAGAACCAGCAATCATCGGTCTTAAATAACAGATTATTTGGTCGCGATTCGACCAGACCGAACTGAACGCCATAAACTTGATTTCGAGAAAATCGAGTTCGAAGTTCACAGCCCTACCAATCGATACCATTTCATCAGATATCTTATTTAATCATTTTTCCCACACATTTAGACTCTTATAAAGCCATCGAGGTTATACTGGTCGATTTCTGATTACACATCTAGCAGAAAACTGAACTTTAATAGCATTATGTTTGCACCCAGTTCACTCTGGTCGAACAAAAATGTTTAAAAAATTGTCATGCACTATCATTTGACTGGGCAATTTGTTCTAAACGTAGGAGCCTACTTATGTGCGGTTTACAAGCAGTACCCAACAAAATGGCTGATGCTTGAAAAATGTTTTTTTTCGTTGAGCCAGAGTGAACCGAGCCATACAAATTTCGCACTTTTGAATTGCGGAATATCTTTGATTTTAACTTACCGGTTGCGTTCTGAACGACAGTAAGCAATAAAATAAAGCATCTTTTATCGTTAAATGTCAAAAATCCTAACATTCCCTTAAAGTAAATTGGAAAACAAAATTCAAGGGATTCGGTTCAGTCTGGCTGAACGAGATTTTAATAAATGTTAACAATCCGCAACATGAAGTTTTTAGCTACGGGAACGTTTCTTACCATTTAATTTATTAGATATTAGTTCCAGACAAACCGAAGAACTGTTTTGAAAAGAAAAAAAACCAACACACATAAGCTTCGCACAAAATCAGTTTCATGACCAAAGCATGCTTCTCATCTTCACCTCAAAGCTGGCTCTCAGTTCACTTTGGCGCAACGCATTTTTGCCATTTCCACTGTCTGCAACATTGAAATTTTCTAATAAAATCAGTAAAAATAGTAAAAATGTTCTGATTTTCATTGGATAGGTAGTTTATCATGTTTCGCATCCGTTGCAATAGATAACTCAATTTTTTTTTCAAATTGGCGTTCAGTTCGGTCTGGTCGAATTGCGACCATTTATTTTTGAAAAAACAATTTCTTCTCAATTGTGCATAGTAAATACCATGGAGTCCAAATTGTAGGCGTATCCGTTCGCAATCAATTTATGACCCCCACGATTGGATGCAACGACTTCGCAATCCGATGCAGGAGCAACTTCGCTGAATCCGAAAAACTCTTCTGCCATTCTAATACGAAAAACAGTTAAAGGCGTAAAATAGCATCTAAAGGGAAATATGATTACCTTTCTGAAGATTGTTAATCTTGTTAGCACGCAACAAACAAGAAAAATTACACAACAATTTCAAGACACGTTTCTGCAAATCACGATTACGGCACAACAAAGTATCCACTCATCACGATGAAATGAAACACACGGGAATTGACAGAACTGAATTTTGGGTTTCTATATGAAAAAAGAGCAATAATTGGGATACAACATTTGATCAGTTTAATTTTGAGCAAATATCTTACCGCCGCCAAAAAGACAAACCGCGAAAAGGCTCATACCGCAAAAAATAACATCGCCAAACATGGCCATTTGCCAAACGGTAAACCGCCAAATGGAGCAGACCGCCAATAGTCATGCCGCGTTTTAGGTCAATTTGCCAAATGGAAAACCGCCAAACACTATACCGCTTATGTGAAAACCGCGGACAGAGGTACAACCATATAAGGAAAACTTAATTTACAACATATCAATAAAATATAAATTTTATCTGCTGCTAACTGCTAACCATTTGAAGGCGATTACGAAGTCTCAAGAATTTATTGTTATAATACGTACTATGTGAGTAAGTCAATCTACCAATAGATTTAAAACTCTACAATCTAATACTAGACACTTCAAGTAATTCAACCCATTCCCAACCAGGGAGGAATGAATGACATTCAAATGTTAAAATTCTAAGGACCAAATAAATAAAACAAAAAAACAACCAGACCAAATTTGTGATAAATCGGCTCAGTGGTTGGAAAGTTATAACAATTTAAACATTTAGGATCGTTTTTTTGCCATGGGCAGTTGAGTGTTATTTAACGCCTAGCGCTATCCCTATCGATAATTTCAAAGTTATTAAATAACAATCAACAAAGTTTCAAAAACAAATGCTCAAAAGGCTGCGGGAAATCGAAACACTCCACTTACCTCAACCAACCAATTCCAGAACGGGTGCATCACGTAAATACTGAGCGGTGAAGTATCACGAGCATTGTACTGGAAGTGAGAAAATATTTATGTATTGATTAGATATGGAATAAAATTAATGATTGATAAGTAACTGCAGTGCTAGTGGCTATGTTTTGACTAGGAAAAAAAGATATATTTCCCTTGAATTGATGGCCATCGCCACGTTGTTGAGATCAGTTTACAACTTAACGTTTAGTTTATGTTACGTGTCGTTTACGCTGTTATTTGTAAAATACTTGTACATCAACTTTAGCATGATTCCATCCATCTTGCCCGGATATTATTTATTTATTTACATAGTATTCCGGATATTTAATTAAAAAATAAAAGAACAGTCCGGCCCGGCCCTGTGGCCCGGATTTCATTGAAAAAGCCCGGATTGTGGCCGGATTTAATCACTTTATTTGGAAAATCAAACTATTAAACCTGGTCCATCGTATTTTTGGATATAGAATGCCGAATTTCGGTGTTTTTCGGTCCTTGATGTTTAATTTTTTTTTGTTTCGATTATAGTCGTTTTACCATCATTATGGCATTCGCGACTTTATCAACGTTGCAGTTGGCGGATCGTTATTGAAAAACTATCCGGTACAACTGCGTTCGATGTTTACTCTTGGGCTTGAACTCGCGGACATCGGCTCAGGAGGCAACAGACTTGCCAACTGAGCTATATCACAAGCCAAGATGTTTAATGAATGTTAATTTTATTGCCATACAGATACTTTTAGGTCTCGTGTTAAAATAAAATAAAAAGGAAGGTTTGTAAGATAGAATTTTGTTTAGATTTGTAACACGGATATTTTACTAAAACAATAATTTAAGAAAAATGTGTGATTGCGGAGTTAAATTAAACAATTTAAAATGTGTTATCAGATTGATTCCAGGTATCTCAAAAAACTTAACATCCAATAATGTTTATAACACATAAGCGATTTTTCGTCACCTAGTTTGTTTAATCGAAATCATGCCGACCGACTAGATAAGACTTTAATCTATATGTGAGTCCAAATCTAATTCCAGAGAACCAGGCAAATGTTTAGTTGGCTGAAACCACGTTCGTTATATAATTCATTATTTTGTCCATGTTAATATTTCGATAATAGTCGAGAATAATGACTCCTTCCACCAACCTTGTAATTATCGAATCCTTTCAGGTGTTCCTTGGTTAGATATCCTTCTGCCATTTTTAGGTTGTTTCCAAAAGCTCGAACTGGAACTAGACGTTTGTCGTCTTCGCTTAGCTGTAGATAATATTTCCAATCAGTTAAAATGATAAAAAGACCGAATTCCAAATGATTATCATCAAATCCATTTATTTTTACGCTATTGGCAGCGAAAAAAAGTGATAGAGATTTCACGCACCTAAATACACTCTGCATATACTGGGGCAAAATGGAAACCGGAATTAGCACCTTCACTGACCGGTAGTTTTCCCGTCGGTGCCGAAACCACTCAAATCAAACTCCAGTATCTTCGCTACCGGATGGATTAAATTTCCCTTTCACACCGGAAGAAACCAAATCGAAGCAGCGAACTTTCCGCGTACGTACGCAATCTAGATTTTGATGGATCTGCCGCGGCGACGGACGATAATTTTTTTTTTCGCCAACTGACAGACGGCGTGCGAGTTTTCACCTTCTTTTTACTCCGCCCTGCGGTTGTTGTGTTCGCGAGTTTCGCATCGCGGCGCCCAGGGCCCAGGGTTGAATTCGATGTATCCAAAAAAAGGCCCAGTAAACGGGGAAAAATTCCTTCAAAGCGCACATGAATGAAAGAACGTCGAATCCAAGGTGTGTATATATTCAGGAGGTGTTACCGAATATCGAATTGCCGATTCAGCCATTTTGGCTATGTAGGCTATGCAACTATACGGAGCTCATGAAGTTTGTTTACCAAAAAACCACCGAAAAGCTGAGCAAAAAATAAACAAACTCATTGAGAGCCCCGCTCACTTCTCGCCTACTTACTGTGAAAGTCGGAGAACCTAGTGTATCAAAAGACCTTGGTCGAATCTATTTATTTTTATTTCAGAGTTATTGGAAAAAGAAATGAATGTTTTCGTTTGTAGCAATGTTAAAAACACACCAAGTTTACCAATAATTTTAAATGCTGCAAAGGTGGAAATTTTTTGAATGTTTTGAAATTAACCTGCCTTACTTGTCAAAAGCCATGAGAAATTAAAAAAAAAAAACTTACCTAAATTGAATCTCATGTCACTTTAGGACATCTGTATTCGTGGTTTATTCTTGGGTCTTATTTATACAAGAATTGAACCAAAGAAATGAGATCCGATTCAATGATAAAACTGGCAAATGCACTCGTGTTCCATTAACTGTCAAACGGTTTAGAACTGCGTCAAATTGGATCCAAATCTCATCAGTTTTGGATCAATCCTTAAACCAGCTCTAAAAAAAGTTGAGTTGAAACTGATATAATGGATCACCAGTGCGGTTGCTCGGGTCGGAATTTGGGTCTAAACCGGCTGTTTAGACCACGGATACAGGTGCTCTTATGCGCGATCAGAAATCCACACGGAAAATAATAAAAAGGTAAAATTTACCGAGATAGCCGAGGTGAACGCTCGTGAAAGCCAAAAAGGTAACTTCTACCACAGAGAACAGACATCGGGCCCCGAACAAAAATTTGTTGAAATCGTGTGTGAGAATACCCACCAAAGTTTCAAACCAAATTCGTAAGTGGACTAACATCCATAAGATGTCGCTACCAGTACACATATTTTTCCATTTTTTCGACACGCTTAGAAATTAATATTCATAGCTTATCTCAAATGAGGCCATTGCAATGTATGAGAGTAACACAACTTTTTGTGTAATAAATTTTAAGAACATCTTGATTTTAAAAAAATGCAAATCATATTTCAATCATCATCATTCGTTTCGTAACTCTCCATCGAGACGGTTGTATTTTTTTTGCTCTAGTGCTATCGCTTAACAGCAGTGAGTGGAAAAACATAAAAGGTTGTATATTATCCGGATTTTCATACCGTTGGGACAACCCAATCAATCGGTTTTGTGCGACAGTGTTTTAATCGCAGTTAAGTGCCGCGCGCTGTTTCGAAAACTCAGCTAGTCGAAACAATCGATCGTTAGCATCATCGGTCGTTCTACAGCAGAGACAATAGGCCCGGTAGGGCCCGGCTGCTGTATATAGTCGGTCAACAACAAAAGACCACGTTTTTGAATCGACAGCAATTTGGCGTAGGGTGGTTCGTCCACCTAGGGTGGTTCAAAAACTTTGTTTTTGAGTTTTTTTCCAAAAAGTTTTCTTTTTGGTTTTTTTTCCTTTTGTTGCTTCTTTCTTCTTAAATACTTCAGTTATTTTTACTTTTGATTTTTTACTTACTTATAAGTTTTTTTATTATATATATATATATATTTTTTTTTATTATAATATTTTTTTTTTCTACATATAATTTTCTAAGTCTGGGTTTTGTTCTCCGCTACCCATTAGATTGGAAAACTCCCATCTAATGGATGACGACGGCGAGACGGGTGAAGATCCTCCATTTCGGCAGGATAATTCCGAGGAAATAATTTCCGAGGAAGTAGTTGGCCCTCCGATGTACCTCTCGGACACGGAAGATACTCCGTCTCCCCTCCCTGTGTACCTCTCGGAAACGGGAGATACTCCTTCTCCCCTCCCACAAACCCCTTTCACTCAAATTCCCTATGTGTTTGGCAACACTCCATCAACATCAACTCCTACAATGAACCCCTCATCTCAAAAAGACAACGCGTTGCCTGAACTACCCCCTCGCCGTCGGGTTTACCAACCTGAATCGACGGGACCTTGGGTAGTTTACATCCGGTCCAAAAGTAATGGGAAATCACCCAATGTGATTTCAATCGCCCGGGACCTTGATCGATCTTACCCTTCCGTAATCAGCTACCAGCCGATGAGACCGCACAAGATGCGCATTGTTGTTGGTAGCCTGAAGGAAGCAAATGCCATTGCTTGTGACCCGAAGTTTACGATCGAATACCGTGTTTACGTTCCCGCTCGTGACGTGGAAATCGACGGAGTGGTAACTGAGGAGGGTTTGACCGTCGATGATCTTGTGGAGTCCGGGGTTGGCCGATTCAAAGACCCTGGTCTCCCCACGGTCAAGGTGCTGGACGCGCGTCAGTTGAAATCAGCATCAGGCGAGGGGGAAGAACGAAAGTTTTCCCTGTCGAACTCCTACCGTGTTACCTTTTCCGGCACTGCACTTCCTGATTTCGTTGCGATCGGGAAGGTTCGTCTACCTGTGAGACTTTATGTGCCTTCGGTCATGTTCTGCCAGAATTGCAAGCAGTTGGATCATACGGCCGCCTACTGTTGCAATCAGGCACGCTGCTCTAAGTGCGGGGAGAAGCATGCGGAAGCTTCGTGTGAAATACAAGCAGTAAGCAAGTGTTTGTATTGCACAGGCGAGGAATCTCATGCTCTCTCGGCGTGTCCGAAGTATATATCGCGCCGGGAAAAAATCAAGACTTCTTTGAAAACTCGCTCTAAAAAATCATATAGAGACATGCTGATAAAGTCTTTGCCAATCGTCTCAGAGAACCAGTTTGGCCTTCTAAGTGAGTATGAATCCGAAGGGGAGGATCCATGTGAAGGAACATCAGCTGGGCCATTTGTTAAAAAAAATGTTTCACAGGCTCCAAAAAGGAAACGCACAACTAACACACAACCCCGATCAGCTGCCAGCAAAGTTAATAAAACAAAAAATCCTCAAAGTGGAAATAGTTATTCTACCCCTCCTATTCAGAGACCTCCGGGTTTTAATCCGTCCCCGAAGGACTTCCCTCCACTTTCTGGTAAGTCAAAACCCCAGACTTTCCTTCAGAATTCAGGACCATCAGTAGCAAACAGGAATGCAACAATTCCCAGAGAAACTGCATCTGATCCATCGTCGAGCAGTTTGCCCAGCTTTTCATCTGATGGTAAGATGAAATTTTCGGAAATTGTTGCGTTCATCTTGGACTTTTTCAGTGTACCAGCAGGTTGGAGGACTATGATTAATATGTTTGTACCTCTTTTGAGAGAAGTCTTGAAAAAGAAAGCTTGTACTATGACCCTCATCGCAGAAGCAATTTCTTTTGATGAATAACTCGTCCATTGAGGTAAGAGAAATTGTTTCTATATTGCAATGGAACTGCAGAAGTATTTTACCAAAATTAGACTCCTTTAAAGTATTGGTACACAATTTGAATTGTGATGTGTTCGCCTTATGCGAAACTTGGCTCTCTCCTAACACAGATTTCAACTTCCATAGCCACAATATTATTCGCCTGGATCGTGATGGTCAACGAGGGGGTGGCGTTCTTTTGGGGATCAAGAAATGCCACTCTTTCTATCGTATTCCACTACAACCATCTCCAGGTATTGAAGTCGTCAGTTGCCAAGCTAGAATTAAAGGTCAAGACCTTTGCCTAGCCTCGGTATATATTCCGCCAAATTCAAGCGTGAGCCGGAACCAATTGGCGAATATTATTTCACTTCTCCCAGAACCCCGGCTAGTTCTTGGAGACTTCAACTCCCATGGCGTGGGCTGGGGTAGCTCACGTGATGATGATCGTGCTAACATTATTTATGAGCTGTGCGACGACTTCAACATGACTGTCTTAAACAATGGGGAAGTGACTCGAATTAATGGATCCCAAACACAGCATAGTATTTTAGATATTTCTTTAGCTTCTTCCTCTCTGAGTTTGGATTGTACATGGAAGGTAATCCAAGACCCTCAGGGAAGCGATCATTTGCCTATCAATATTTCTATCATCAGTGGTCGTAGTCCACCCGAAGAGATCAATATTCCTTATGACCTCACAAAGAATATAGATTGGAAAAAGTACGCATCGGGTGTCATTGATGCCATCGAGTCAACGGACGAACTGCCTCCGGAGGCAGAGTATAGTTTTATTTCCGGGACAATTGTGGACTGTGCAATCGGGGCACAGGTCAGACGGAATGACAATTCGACGATACAGAAACAGCCTCCCACTCCGTGGTGGGATGGTGACTGCTCACGTGCGCGAGGAGAAAAGTGCAAGGCATTTGTTGAGTTTCGCAGAACCGGATTGCCAGAAAAATTCCAACGTTACTTGGCCTTGGAACGCAAGTTCAAGAACTTGATCAGGGGCAAGAAACGTGGGTACTGGCGGCGATTCGTGGATGGGTTATCTCGAGAAACGTCTCTGCACACGCTTTGGAAAACAGCTCGAAACATGCGAAATCACACACCTTCGAACGAAAGTGAGGAAAGCTCGAGTCGATGGCTGACACAATTCGCGAAAAAGGTCTGTCCGGACGCAGTACCTGCTCAGAAAAACTATCGGGATACAGAGAATAGTTCCGAAACGGAGGATCAATTCTCGATGGTCGAACTTTCACTTGCGCTCTGGTCATGTAACAATTCAGCTCCCGGATTGGACAGAATCAAATTCAACTTGTTGAAGAATCTGCCAGATACCGCTAAAAAACGCTTGTTGAATTTATTCAATAAGTGTTTAGAGATGAACATTGTGCCGCATGAATGGAGACAGGTGAAAGTTATCGCCATCCAAAAAGCGGGAAAACCAGTTTCTGATTACAATTCGTATAGGCCGATCGCAATGCTCTCGTGTCTCCGGAAATTGCTCGAAAAAATGATTCTCTTTCGGCTGGATAAATGGGTTGAATCAAACAATCTCTTGTCAAGTACACAATATGGATTTCGTAGAGGCAAGGGTACGAACGACTGTCTAGCATTACTTTCATCAGACATTCAATTGGCGTTTGCCCAAAAAGAGCAAATGGGGGCAGTATTTCTGGACATCAAAGGGGCATTTGATTCGGTGTCCATAGAAGTGCTATCTAGTAATCTTAACTCTTGCGGACTTTCACCAATATTGAATAATTTTCTTTATAACCTGTTGTCTGAAAAAATCATGCATTTTAGTCATGGAGAAACCGACGTTGAACGAATAAGTTACATGGGTCTACCCCAAGGCTCATGTTTAAGCCCCCTGCTATACAACTTTTATGTCCGAGAAATCGATGCTTGTATGGCACAAAATTGCACGCTAAGACAGCTTGCGGATGACTGTGTTGTTCATATCACAGGTAAAAAAGGCACTCAAATTCAACCTCCGTTACAAGAAACTCTAAATAATTTATCATATTGGGCCAGGAATCTAGGCATCGAGTTTTCGCCTAGTAAAACCGAGTTAGTAGTTTTTTCAAGGAAGCATTCCCCTCCTCAAATAGAGCTCCTTATGATGGGTAGAACTCTAACTCAATCTCTTAGTTTTAAATATTTGGGTGTCTGGTTCGACTCTAAATGCCTCTGGGGAAAACATATTAGGTACTTGACACAAAAATGCCAAAAGAGAATCAATTTTCTTCGAACGATTACTGGAACCTGGTGGGGTGCTCATCCACAGGACCTCATCAGGTTGTACCAAACAACGATACTGTCGGTCATAGAATACGGAAACTTTTGCTTTGAGACCGCCGCGAAAACTCACTTGATCAAACTAGAACGAATACAGTATCGTTGTTTGCGTATTGCCATGGGTTGTATGCAATCGACACATACGATGGGTCTCGAAGTACTGGCGGGAATCATGCCGTTGAAAAATCGGTTCTTCGATTTATCGCTACGTTTCCTAATTCGAAGTGTAACTATGAATCCTTTGGTGATAGAAAATTTTCAAAGGCTTATGAATATTAATCCGCAATTAAAATATGTAAATAATTATAAAACTTTTAGTCAATTAGAAATAAATCCTTCTTTATTAAATTCGGACACGAGTCACTTTTACCCGAGTAGCAGTTCCTTGATAAAATTCGATCTGTCCATGACCGCTGACATCCGTGGAATACCAGATCACGTCCGACCCAACGTCATTCCTTCAATCTTTGCATCAAAAGTACGTGAAATTGACCCTACAAAAATGTTCTTTACTGATGGTTCTAGAATCGACGGCGCGACTGGTTTCGCAGTGTACAATGAGCGCTTTGAAGCTTCGTTCAAGCTTCGAGAGCCATGCTCCGTTTACGTTGCTGAATTAGCCGCAATTTATTGTAGCTTGGAACACATTCGCACACTGCCCGTAGACCACTATTTCATCTATTCGGATAGTCTCAGCTCCGTTGAGGCGATTCGATCGATGAAACTGATGAAGCGCTCTTCCCATTTTTTGCTGGAAATTTCAGGGATATTGGGCGCTTTGATCGAAAATTCGTACAGGATTACCTTAGCTTGGATCCCGTCTCATTGTCTTATTCAAGGCAATGAGAATGCGGACTCATTGGCTAAGGTGGGCGCGTTACAAGGTGAAATTTTTGAGAGGATAATAACTTACAATGAATATTTTTCGATACCTCGCACTTTAGCGATTAACGCTTGGCAGTCTAGCTGGGATAATGGCACAAAGGGACGTTGGCTCCATACGATTATCCCTAAGGTTCCGACGAAGGCATGGTTTAAGCATTTTAACATGAGTCGCGATTTCATTCGCGTGGTTTCTCGGCTCATGTCAAATCACTGCCGGCTTGACGCGCATTTGTTTCGTATACAACTAGTTACAAGCAATGTTTGTGTTTGTGGGGATGGCTACCACGACATTGATCATGTTGTGTGGACGTGTGAACGGTTTGATCGATCGAGGGCTTGGCTACTGGATACCCTTAGGGCCCGAAGTAAACTACCTGGGGTTCCAATTCGAGACATCTTGGCAAACTTAGATTTTGAATATTTGTACCCTATATACAAATATCTTAAAATGTCTGACTTGGTCGTTTAGTCCTTTTCCTCTCTGTCTTTACTCTATCTAATGCTCTTTTGTCTATTCATTAGAACAACCTCTCGTCCGACCGGTTCGATAACACCGGAATGAAGGCTGGCCAGGAACACAATACCTGCGGTAGCTTACGAAACCACGCTACAGGAAGCCACCACCGACCAAAGACGGAAATCTGTTCTCGAGAGTGACCCTACACAATCCTTTTTCCTTCCCTCTTAGTTAATTAATTAACAGTTGAGTAGCCGCGACGATTACGGCCCCCCTCTTACTAACACCACATAAAAGTGAAAGTGAATACTCGGCAAAAAAAAACTTTATGAGTTAAATGCCTTAATAAAGCTACTTGTTAAAAAAAAAAAAAAAAAATATTTCAATCATACTTTAATCGCTGTCATATGTCCCAGCATATGTCCCATATTGTTCAATCAATATTGGCGCTGAATTGAAAGTTGAATTCCAAGTTTTAAAGTATGTCTGTCAGTAAATAATTTTCTAGAACAGAGAATGTGAACATAAATGTTATAATTGTTAATTATGGGTCGGTATTCCGGTTGATGTTATTATGTAACTCATGTTTATTAATAACTTTAATCATTTCTACTGATTACTAACCCTGAGTTAGAAGTCCTCATCTATCGATCTCAGGTAACATCAACCAGAATATCGAGCCATAGTTTACAATTATAACATTTATGTTCACATTTTCTGTTCTAGAAAACTGTTAACTGATAGTAATATCCCAAAACATACTTTAACACTTGGAATTCAACTTTCAATTCAGCGCCAAAATTGTTTGAACAATATGGGGCATATGACAGCGTTCAATTGTGATTGAAATATGATTTGCATTTTTTTTAAATCATGATGTTTTAAAATTTATTACACCAAAATTTGTGTTACTGTCATACATTGCATTGGCCTCCTTTGAGATAAGCGATGAGCAGTAATTTCTAAGCGTGTCGAAAACATGAAAACAAAAATAGGTGTACCGGTAGCGACATCTTATGTATGTTAGTCCACTTACGCTATTACATGCACTCAATTCTGGGTTACAAAAACCCACACAAAAGCAGACCACTGATTGAGGGTGGACACACCCTGGCGCTAAGAGCTCGTGTAGAGCTGTCAAACAAAAAAGCGCACGTGAAAAGTGCAGTCGGCGTGCAAGGAAAAGAAGCATCGAAATAAGGTATGCTCTTTTCATTTAAAATTTATCGCGAAAAGCGACATAATTTTGTAAATTCCTTCGCAGGAGTGAGACGAAAAAGTGCCGGAGCAGGCCGTGCTGCCCGACGACAGATTGTGCCGGAAAAAGCCTTCGTGAAGAAGTGAGTAGCGCACTTTAAATTTATAGGTTAGGTACTAATGATGTGGTTACTTGTAGGGCCGTTTTACCGGATACCAGCAGCCGGCCAAGGGCCAGACTGTGACAAAGGCAAAACAGCCTGCCTCCGATTGCCGTGCGGTCAATTTTCATCTTTTATTCGGCAGGAGGGAAAACTTGTATCAAGATCACTAAAGATCCACCCGACAGTGCCGCTCTGCAGTGTGGGCTATCAGAGAGCCAATATAGCCGAACATTTCGCGCGCCTAGGAGAAATCCCGGCGGCGCGACGTATCGCGCATTTAGTTTCTGCCTCCGATTGCCGTGCGGTCAATTTTCGTCTTTATTCGGCAGGAGGGAAAATTTTTATCAAGATCCCTAAAGATCCACCCGACAGTGCCGCTCTGCA
Organism: Uranotaenia lowii; assembly: GCF_029784155.1. NCBI lineage: Eukaryota > Metazoa > Arthropoda > Insecta > Diptera > Culicidae > Uranotaenia > Uranotaenia lowii. The sequence continues at coordinate 212,808,323 of NC_073692.1, read as the reverse complement.
GTGTGGGCTACCAGAGAGCCAATATAGCCGAACATTTCGCGCGCCTAGGAGAAATCCCGGCGGCGCGACGTATCGTGCATTTAGTTTCGGCCTCGAACGCTGTGCGGGCATTATCGAGCGGAAGAAGGGTGGCGGAACATACGCGTGCCAAGGATCAGTCCCGGCGGCGCGGTTTATCACTGTTTCCGGCCACGAGAGCCGAATTGCGGCTGTAGGCGATTTCGTCATTGTGTTGCTGTTAGTTTTTTAAAGGGACGAGCCGAAGAAGTTGAGCTCGACCAACCCGTGCCCAGGATCATCCCGGCGGCGCGACTGATCGTGTTTTCCTCGGCCAAAAGAGCCGTGCCGACATTGGCCGAACAAACGTGCGCCCAGGATCATTCCCGGCGGCGCGATTCATCTGCGTTTCCTGCCACGAGTGCCGAATTACCATTGTCGGCTGTCACTGCTGTTGTGTTGCTGCAGAGTCATTGAGAAAGGAGTCGAAGGAGTGTCGTTACCATTTTGCGCGCCTAGGAAACAAATTCCCGGCTGCGCGACTACCTGCAAAATCGTTGCTCGGCGGAACGAGCTGAAGGAGGAAGTGTTTGTGTGCCGGCTCGCAGTGCCGAAGGAAATAGGAGTAACGGCTCGCAGTGCCGCAGGAAGAGTGGTGATCCGAGGTGGCGATATCACAGGTGAGCTTTAGTTAAGGGGGACTGGTGGGTGGATGAAATCTATTTTCCTCGCGCACAATTGCGCAAATTATTAAATATGCCTATTATATCTGTTAGGGACAACCCGAGGCAATAACAGACAGGCGATATTGGCGCCCGAATTTAATAGAACCTTTTAACATACTACAAAAATTAAAAATGGACATTATTGACTTGAATGATGAGGAAATTGATTACGAGCTTCGGCTCAGAAACAAGTTTGATCTTGGTTTTAGTAATCGCAGAACGAAACTTAGCGCGTTGCGAAATTTGATCACGGAGGAGAAAAAAGCAAATTCTTATGCTAGATCCTCAACACACGTGATGAACATTGAAGATAATCTCAATTTATGTTTGACTAATTTAGAAGCGATAAAAACAAACGTGCGTAAAGCTGTCAATGAAAATGATACGAATGCTAAACGGCAACTATTCTCGCGTCTTGAGCATTACCGTAACAGATTAGATCTTATTCCGAAAGATCAACCGCGAAGTGAATTGTTAGTGCAACTGATGAGTGAGGTGAAACAGTTAAATGCAGCGTTGACATCGAATGATGATGCAGGTAGAGTAGACAATATTCAGCTAGAAGCAGCAGCAAATCTAACGGTTTTGGACAGGATGCCGAGAACCTCCAGCCCATTTAGAGGATTCGACGAAGAGGAACTGAGGTTGAACGATCGACGAACCAGGGGTGCATCTGTACCATCGACAAATCCGGTCAATTTAAGCCGTCAATCAGAAACCATGCATCGAACTGGAGCCATTCCCAAAGCCAGCAACAACACGAGGGAAGGCAACCAGGGGCAGAACAACACCGGAACAAGGAACGACGTCGAATCTAATAAAAGGAATCAACTTGAACTGTTGGAAGAGATTTTGGAGAGGCTTAGGCAGTTACCTATCTCGCAACCACAACAGGCAACTCAAATTCATCAAGCACCTCAACAAAACATTAATGCAGCTCTTCAGCAATCGGGAATGCAACAAGTGCATCATCTTCCTGAACGTGGAAATTCACAGCGCGATCGAGGAGTGCATCGAGAAAACCAGAACAACGAAATGTCGCAGGAGCTTCGCGACGAAGTATTGCTTTCGATCCTGAGAGAGCAGAACAGGCACCAGAGAGGACCAAGAGGAAAACCAATTCACGCATGGCCTTTCAAATACGACGGAAAAGGAAGTCCGCTAGACCTGATCGTGTTCATCAAGAAAGTAGAAAAATTTGCAATGACCGACGACATGAATGGTGACGAATTGATGTCACAAATAAAATTTCTTCTGGTTGGAAAAGCCTTAGACTGTGTCTACGACCGCAGTAGCCCCTAGTGACACCACTGATAGCAGGCAATCAACCAACCCAAAATCCCAAACCAGCTGATCTCGCTCAAGCCGGTGTTTTCAACTCGACCGGACTAGCGAGCAACGAACCGAGATCTAAAAATAGCCTGCACCAACTAGATTTTTTCTACCCGGAATCACCAAGCCATCGATCCAAACAATACCCCATCGAGGCCACCAGCAATCAGTCGACGATCATCAGCCGGTATTGTTCCGAGGGAATCATCACCATCTGCTATTGTTTCGCTTTCACTTTCGTCAGAGGCCGGTTGGAGGTTTTCGAGATCTGCGAGAGCGAACTCGGAAAACATCGCATGCAACAATCCTGATGAAGTCAACATTCGAAACTAGTAGTCAGTCGAATCTAGCCTTCTCATCACTCCACACTCGGTATCGGAATCCGTTTTAGCACGTTCAATGTTAGTTTAAGAACAAGTTCTAGTCCTTAAGAATAAAATTGTTAAGTTCAACTAGTTATTTATTAAATTCGTAGTCCCGTAATAAATGTGCGTTTATATTTTGTGAAATCGTGAGTGTCGAAGTTATTTGGAATCGGAAATTCTAAGGAGCTGAAATCAATTGCATGCATTGGAGGAACTTCGGCAAAATTCATTCTTTCTTGTGGAATTTGAAATTCGATGTCATCGGCCGTTAGGAATATCGTTTAACCACTTCGAAGGAGTTGAAGGTACGGCCCCGACATTGTGGTCCTTCGAACCGGATGAGGATAACCAGGAATCCGAAACGCACATTGGTTACGCACAATAAGGCTTGTTGGCGCCATTTCAACCAAAGGAAGCGCCATCATCAGCGGTGAACAATCCCCTATTGTTACACCCCGCGAAAAAGGGTGCATTGTTCTACACCTCAATCATCAGCGCGCCATTGCATCGGGACGGCTTGGCTTGGGTGTTGCATGCTGAACACCTGCCATTATATTGCATGCTTTTCGGTGGCATTTGGGCGGGCCTGGAACATTTATCGGTGATCAACGGTGGTCAGGCAACATTTTCCTCGGCTGATTGGAGCCACATTGCTGCACGTGCGGAATTAACTGTTCTCTCAGGTAATTATAAGTGCAGTATATGTTCAGCCGTTGTCTAGATATTCGTGATTCTAACACCATTCTTCGATCCCTATTGCGATCATCATAATCCGGAGTGACGTGGCAAGTGACGTAACCGCTTGGAGTCGGTTCAGGCGATATTGGATCGCTTTCCCAGGGCTAATTCGACAGAAACTATCGGTGGTGACAACGGTGCTCATCGCATTGTGGTGAAAGGCAGCACAGGGCCGCATCGGGGTGCTCCTTGGATTCGGTTTCGTAGTGGCAAGCGAGCTGCTGCGTGGCCTCTAGCTACCGTCGCAGGGAAAACGGTGATCCCTACCTGGTTCGCGAGTGAAACTGGGCCGCATTTCGGAGGTCTCGGTGTGGGTGCGACTCGGAATCAATATCGTAGTGGCAAGGGAGCTGCTGCGCCTCAACTCACCGTCGCAGTCGAGCTGCTCATCCGGTCCTGGTCCGGAAGTTGCACTGGGCCGCATCGAGGAGGTCTCGGAGTAGGTGCTGGTCGTAGGTGGTTATCGTTGTGGCAAGGGAGCTGCTGCGTTTCTTCAAAAACCATCTCGTACCATTCTGGTTCGAAGCTCAGGGCCGCATCGAGAAGGTTTCGGTGTGGTTTGTGACTCGGATTCGGTATCGTAGTGGAAGGGAGCTGCTGCGCTTCAATTCATCGTCGTAGGAAAGCTGGCCATCCCTCTTGGTCTGCAGGTGGCACTGGTCTGCATCGAGAAGGTTTCGGTGTGGCTGCTGCTCAACATCGCTTATCATAGTAGCAAGGGAGCTGCTACTCATCCTATCTCGGCCGGAAGTGGCACTGGGCCGCATCGAGGTCTCGGTGTTGGTGCTTTTTGAACCGGTGAAGGTCGTCGGTTTTCAACTAGGTATTGGTGCCCTGGTGAAGCTACACGTGTTCAACAACGGAAACCAACAACGTTCATCGAGCGTGAAGGAAGAGGCTGCGCTATTAAAAGTTCTGTCGGGTGAGATTTATATGAACAGTATATGTCCACGATAGCTAGGTTAGATAATACACTTTTGTAAATGAAAAATTATCCTCTTCACTCAACGTGCTACACATCCTTGAGCAACAACTGTTCGTGATCAGAACAATTCTGGAACTGCTCGTTAGAGCAAGTCACCTTCTTTGGTATTCACTGGTCGTTTGGTTTGGATTTGGCGCCATTACTGGGTTCATAGGTAAAGTGAACAGTATATGTTCAGCCGTTGCAATTTTTCGGAATATTACACCGCATCCTTCTCCTCTTCGTTTTGCCTGTTGATGAATTCTTCGAGCGTTTGAGCTGGTGAACAAACTCGGTTTCTGGGAGACGGTCCACAAATTACCATCGGTGCAACGAAAGGGTTTCTAAGGTAATTTGCTGGACAGTATATGTTCAGCCGAATTTTGGACACCTTTTGGAAATCTACACCCACATTTCATCCTTTCCGGTTCTGACGTCATCATAATGCCGAAGTCAACTGCTGCAGAGAAGGCCCCGCCGTCGCTGAAGGTTTTACGGGTGAAATTGAAGGAAATCCAAACCAGCTTTTCCGACATTTGGATGTTTGTCGACGGGTACAGAGAGGATTCAACTCAGGGTCAAATTGAGGTTCGATTGGGTAAAATTGATGAGCTGTGGGAAAACTTTTGCGACACTTTAGTTCAGATCAAAGCGCACGATGACTTTAAGGAGACCGATGATTTATTTGACAAGGAACGGCAAGATTTGAGCAACCAGTACTACTTTTGCAAAGCATTTTTGGTTGATCGAGCTAGAGAATTTGCGGTGCCGGATTCGATCAATCACACTGTTCGAATGAACGAATCGTCAGGCCATAGTGGGATGGATCATGTGCGGTTGCCTCAGATAAAATTACAATCTTTTAATGGTGACATTGAAGATTGGCTTGGATTCCGAGATCTGTTTACCTCGTTAATCCATTGGAAGACAGATCTTAGCGAAGTTGAAAAATTTCATTATTTGAAGGGTTGTCTTGAAGGGGAGCCAAAAACCCTGATAGATTCACTTCAAATTACGCAGGCCAATTACACAGTAGCGTGGGAAACATTGCTCAAACGCTACAACAATAGCAAGCAGCTAAAGAAACGACAAATCCAAGCCTTATTTTCTCTTCCCCATCTGAACAAGGAGTCGACAGTGGATCTTCACTTCCTGCTGGAAGGTTTCGAAAAGAACGTTCAAATCCTCGATCAAGTTGTGCAGCCAGAGAACTACAAGGAGCTTCTCTTGGTGCATCTTCTCTCAACACGTTTGGATCCCGTCACACGTAGGGGGTGGGAGGAATTATCAGCTAGCAAGGAGGCGGATACTCTCGGAGATTTGACGGAGTTTATTCGGCGGCGGATTGCGGTTCTAGAGGCGCTTCCATCCAAGGCATTGGAATTGAAGGGTGGTTATCAGCAGACAGCGGGACAGAAGCAGAAACCATACGTTCGGGTCAGCAACAACGCTTCACAGCAGCAGCAACAGCAGTATCAGCAGCAGCAGCAGCAGTATCAGCAGCAACAGTATCAGCAGCAGCAGAACCAACAGCAGCAGAAACCAGGGACATGCATCGTCTGCAAACGGGAACAGCATGGTGTTCATCAATGCCCAAAATTCAAGCGCTCCACTGTTTCGGAAAGGGTGAATCTACTTCGAACACATGGGTTGTGCCGAAATTGCCTAAGAACGGGACATCAGGCTCGGAATTGTCCATCGAAATTCTCCTGCAAGCAGTGTAGTGGTCGTCATCATTCGCTGGTGTGCTTCCGCTCTGAAAACAACAGTAACGGCCAGGTTTCAGCAAACGCATCGAGGAATGATTCTCTCTCCGACGATCAGGAAGCAGAATCATCGACACGTGTGGCGAACATGGCAGCTCCAATTGGTTCAACAGTGAATTCAGCTTCGCAATTTCGATCTCGTGTTTTACTAGCGACAGCGGTGGTCATTATTGAAGACGATATGGGTAATCAGCTTCCGGCAAGGGCGCTGTTGGATTCCGGATCTGAGAGTAATTTTATGACTCAACGGCTTAGTCAACGGATAACGGTTTCTCGAAACAAGGTGAATGTTTCGATTCTCGGCATTGGGCAAGTTGCAACGAAGGTGAAGCAGAAGGTCACCGCTGTGGTGAAGTCTCGTACATCTGAATATGCTCGTGAACTTAGTTTCTTGGTTTTACACAAGGTTACGGCAACTCTTCCGACAGCAGATGTCAACACTGGTGGATGGAATATTCCTCAGGGAATTTCGCTAGCTGATCCAGCCTTTTTCCAGTCCAATAGCGTGGACCTCGTCTTGGGAATTGAGTGCTTCTTCGAGTTCTTCGAAACTGGTCGAAGAATATCGCTTGGAGCAAATTTGCCAGCACTCAATGAATCAGTCTTCGGATGGATCGTATGTGGAGGTGTTTCTCAACCGGATAGCTCACTAAGAGTCAGCTGCAACGTCTCGGCGAACGAGACACTTGACATGCTGGTGTCACGGTTTTGGGAATCCGAGGAGATTGGATCAAAGAGGAACTATTCCCCGGAGGAAAGTCTATGTGAGGAGATTTTTGAGCAGACGGTTCAGCGGAATTCAAGTGGGCGATACAGTGTTGCTCTGCCAACGAAAAAGATTGCGGTGTCAAGGCTCGGTGGCTCCAGAGACATTGCTTATCGACGGCTCTTGGGTACCGAACGTCGATTTGCTCGAGATACAGAACTGAAGCGCCAATACATGGAATTTATGGAAGAGTATCATCAACTTGGTCACATGCGGAAGGTTCCGGCGGAGGATATTGGCAATTTCAGAAGGTGTTTTCTGCCACATCATCCGGTAATAAAGGAGGCGAGTACGACTACCAAGGTGCGCGTAGTCTTCGATGCCTCTTGCAAGACATCTTCGGGAGTTTCGCTCAACGACGTCTTGATGACCGGGCCGGTTGTACAGGATGACCTCAGGTCCATCATTATGCGGTGTCGGACGAAGGCTATTATGCTGGTGGCAGACGTGGAGAAGATGTTTCGCCAAATTGAGATTCAACCCGAAGACAGACCTCTCCAGTGTGTGTTATGGCGCAACAATCCGAACGAGGAAGTAGGTGTTTACGAGCTGAACACGGTGACCTACGGCACGAAGCCGGCACCGTTTTTGGCTACCCGGACTCTGCAACAGCTCACATCAGATGAGGCAGCTCGTTTTCCATTAGCGGCGCAAGCGATGGCGGATGACACCTACATGGACGACGTCATTACCGGAGTGAACATCCTCGAAGAAGCTATTGAGCTCAGGAAGCAGTTGGAGCAGATAACGGAAAGTGGAGGTTTTCGACTACGCAAGTTTGCCTGTAATCGGTCGGAGGTTCTTCAGGGTATTCCGGAAGATAATTTAGCGATTCCTGGGTTCGTGGATTTGGATCCAGATCCCTCTGTCAAAACTTTAGGACTGACTTGGTTGCCTGGTCCGGATACCTTCATGTTCCAGTTTAATTTGCCAAAAATCGAAGACCTGAAGTTAACGAAACGCAACGTTCTCTCTGTTATCGCCATGTTATTCGACCCCCTAGGGTTGCTGGGAGCCACTATTACCATGGCGAAAATCTATATGCAACAATTGTGGACTCTTCAAAACTCGGAAGGCGATAGACTTGATTGGGACGAGCAACTACCTTCCACGGTGGGTGAGCGTTGGCGAAAATTTCACGAGGAGTTGCACTGGCTGAACACCATCAGAATTGATCGCTGTGTTATTCTCCCCAACCCGACTGAGCTCGAACTTCATTGTTTCTCGGACGCTTCTGAGAAGGCGTTTGGAGGTTGCATCTATATTCGTAGCAGAGATTCTCACGGTCTGGTTTGGACTAGATTGGTTTCGTCGAAATCCAAAGTGGCCCCATTAAAATGTCAATCGATAGCACGTCTCGAACTCTCTGGAGCGTTATTGATTGCAGAACAATATGAAAAGGTGAAGGATTCCTTGAAAATTGCGGCTAAGGCGTTTTTCTGGACCGATTCGACCTGCGTTTTGCGGTGGTTGCAAGCGATTCCGACTGTGTGGACGACGTATGTGGCAAACAGGGTGTCGAAGATTCAATCTATCACTCAGGGATGCAAGTGGAACCATGTACCAGGCATTGAGAACCCGGCGGACTTAATATCGAGAGGAGTGTCGCCAGCAAATATCGTAGAGAACCAATTTTGGTGGAATGGACCAGCCTGGTTGAGTGAATTACCGGATGGTTGGCCTCAAGCGCCAGCTTTTCGTGTTCAAGAAGAAGTAGATGAGGAACTGCGTCGTACTACTGTTATCGCTTTTGCCTCTGAAACAGAGGATTTTGTTTCTATGTATATTTCGAAATTTTCTTCATATATTGACCTTGTTCGGAAAACTGCTTATTTTCTACGCCTGAAATCGTCGCTTTATAATAGACTGAGAAACTCTACAGCGGATCCAAATCGAAGTTTTCTCTCTGTGTCGGAATTAAGACGTGCTGAATTCGACCTTATTTCTCAGGTTCAGAAGATAGTGTTTGCGGATGAATGGAAGATGTTAACGACAGGGAAATCGGTGTCTAGGAGCTCGCCGATGCGGTGGTATAACCCATTTTTATCAACGGAAGGAGTTATTCGACTTGGTGGAAGACTGAGGAATTCTGATGAGCCTAATGACGCCAAATATCCGGTTGCACTTCCTGCTAAGCATCAACTTTCGACGTTGCTTATCAGGTATCATCATGAGAAACTATTACACGCCGGGCCACAGCTTTTGTTGAGTGTTTTGAGACAGCGTTACTGGATTTTCGGAGGAAGAGAAACTGTGAGGAATATAGTTCACCGTTGTTTGAAATGTTTTAGGGCCAAGCCATCTCCAGTCCAACAGTTCATGGGCGATTTACCTGCTTCTAGAGTGACCATCGCCCCAGCCTTCCGACGAAGTGGTGTGGATTATTTTGGTCCTGTTTATGTCAGACCTTCACCCAGACGCCCAGCAGTCAAGGCCTACGTTTGTGTCTTCATCTGTCTATGCACAAAGGCGGTTCACCTGGAACTGGTCTCAGATTTGACCACTGACCGGTTCATTCAAGCGCTGCGCAGATTCGTTGGTCGCAGAGGAAAATGCGCAGAAATACTTTCCGACAACGGGACCAATTTCGTTGGCGCCCGTAACAAGATGAGAGAACTTTTAAAACTTCTGAATGATCGTTCCCATCGTGATCAAGTGGCCAGAGAATGCGCAAACTCCGGAATACAGTGGAGGTTTAGTCCGCCCAGCGCCCCTCATTTCGGTGGTCTCTGGGAGGCTGCAGTACGATCAGCAAAGAATCACTTGCTTAGAGTGCTCGGAGAAGAGCCAGTTTCGCCCGAAGATTTCAACACCTTATTGGTTCAGGTCGAAGCGTGTCTAAACTCCCGACCGTTGACACCCTGTTCAGACGACCCTAACGACTTGGAGCCCCTAACGCCTGCTCATTTCATCATTGGTAGCTCACTCCAAGAAATACCAGACGAGAACGTTTCGAATGTGCCCTTCAATCGACTTGGTAAATGTCAGCAGGTCCAAAAACGGTTCCAGCTATTTTGGAAGCGATGGCGGAGGGAGTATTTGTGCCAGCTGCAAGCTAGGACCAAGCGATGGAAGTCCCCAGTTAGCATCACCGAAGGAACCCTAGTTGTATTGAAGGACGAGAACCTCCCACCTCTACGTTGGAAAATGGCTCGTGTTCAACAGACATACCCTGGCAGTGACGGAGTGGTACGAGTCGTAAAGCTGAAAACCGCACAAGGATGCATCGATCGCCCTGTTGAGAAAATCTGCATCCTTCCCATCGAACCCAGAGAACCCTTAAGTACACCTACAGTTGAGCTCTGAATCCTCCCAAATTGTCCAATTTCCCACGCTAGTCGAAGAGGAGTTTTTTTTTATATTCTTTCAGAAATCCTGGCAATTTCTGGGTGGGTGAGGATGTCTACGACCGCAGTAGCCCCTAGTGACACCACTGATAGCAGGCAATCAACCAACCCAAAATCCCAAACCAGCTGATCTCGCTCAAGCCGGTGTTTTCAACTCGACCGGACTAGCGAGCAACGAACCGAGATCTAAAAATAGCCTGCACCAACTAGATTTTTTCTACCCGGAATCACCAAGCCATCGATCCAAACAATACCCCATCGAGGCCACCAGCAATCAGTCGACGATCATCAGCCGGTATTGTTCCGAGGGAATCATCACCATCTGCTATTGTTTCGCTTTCACTTTCGTCAGAGGCCGGTTGGAGGTTTTCGAGATCTGCGAGAGCGAACTCGGAAAACATCGCATGCAACAATCCTGATGAAGTCAACATTCGAAACCAGTAGTCAGTCGAATCTAGCCTTCTCATCACTCCACACTCGGTATCGGAATCCGTTTTAGCACGTTCAATGTTAGTTTAAGAACAAGTTCTAGTCCTTAAGAATAAAATTGTTAAGTTCAACTAGTTATTTATTAAATTCGTAGTCCCGTAATAAATGTGCGTTTATATTTTGTGAAATCGTGAGTGTCGAAGTTATTTGGAATCGGAAATTCTAAGGAGCTGAAATCAATTGCATGCATTGGAGGAACTTCGGCAAAATTCATTCTTTCTTGTGGAATTTGAAATTCGATGTCATCGGCCGTTAGGAATATCGTTTAACCACTTCGAAGGAGTTGAAGGTACGGCCCCGACAGACTGGTTCTGTTTAGCATGCAATGCGTACATCTCTTGGGATGAATTTAAAACAAGAATAAAACAACAATTTATTCCTAGAGACTTTGCACAGTGGATAAGAAAACAAGTCTACTGCAGAGTACAAAAACCTAATGAATCATTTGAGACTTTTCATTGGGAGCTGACATTAATGTTCGGCGCAGCTGATCCTCCATTTTCGGAGATGGACCAGTTCCACATTATGAGAACAAATTTAAATCAACACTTCAGATTAGTATCGATTGCCGCGCAAGTATCATCGCTAGCAAGCCTAATTAAAGTTTGCGAAGAGGTGGATGAAGCAAATATTAATGGAAGCAGCTTCGTGGGCAATTCACATCGCCCACAAGAGCTCGGACGTGCAAATGTTTACAGGCAGTTAAGACCACAGCTACAAAGGGACAACAGGCCAACAACACAGCAAGGGATTAACGCAATCGAAACCGAAAACACAACACAATGGAATTCGCCATTAGTTCAGCAAAACGTACCGGATATGTCACAGCAGTATAGTAACACAAATGCAGGTTTAAATCCAGTGATGCAGAACTATGATCTTTCAACGGAAGGGCAGACTTCCGAACCCAGATACGGGAACGAATTCATTGGAGCAAGTTTCAACGCAGTTCAGGTGGATAATCAAGGGCGAAACCAAAGAATGCCGAATCGCCAAACAACAGCAAACACGACATCAATGTTGAGATGCTGGCAATGTGGCAGAGACGATCATTTCTTCCTAACGTGCCCATACCCCAAAACACACCTGTTTTGTTATCGATGCGGAAAACAAGGATACACTGTGAGGAATTGTACCGACTGTATTCAGATGGCCAGAGATCTCATGCACAACCATCCGGGAAACGCCAGAGGCGGCAACTGTTAGAGGGTCCAAATTTGCTGCCCAAGACAAAAACCGACCCCACAGAATCTATAGTAAAAAACTTTGGACATTCAAACATAGCTGTACACAACATCTCCACATTTGACAATAGACCGTATCTTGATGTGACATGTAGAGGAATCCCAATGAAAGGAATGCTAGACACAGGAGCAATGTGCTCACTCCTAGGAGGTAGTAAAACTGAAATAGCAGAAACCCTCAAACTTCAGAAAATTCCAGGTCGAGGATCAATATTTACGGCCGACAACACAAAACACAAAATATCACACTACGTCATGTTACCGATAGAACTCAAGGGTAAGCGGCACGTAATGCCAGTAATATGTTTAGAAAATTTGCCTGATAGTTTTATTCTGGGAATGGATTTCTTTAACAAATTTCAAATGAAATTACTAGTGAACAGCATCTCTGAAGAAAACAATGCTCGCCTAAACAGTCTATCTGAGCAACAAAAACAGCAGTTGAAAGAAGCAGTCGAAGAATTCCCTTCATCTGAATCGACAGGCAAGCTAGGAAGAACGCATCTGTACACTCACGCAATTGACACCAATGGAGCAAAGCCAGTGAAGCAACGGTTTTACACAATGTCTCGTTTTATCCTACAAGATGTAAACAAAGAAGTTGACAGGATGTTAAAAATGGGCGTGATAGAAGAAGCCTTCTGCTGTCCGTGGAACTCGCCAGTAGTAGCAGTTCGCAAGAAAGATAACTCCATACGCTTATGTTTGGACGCGAGAGGATTGAACAAAATTGTAGTTCCTGAAGCTTTTCCCATTCCGCAAATAGCAGCCATAATGCAGAATCTCAGTGGATGTAAATGGTTGGCATCAATCGACCTAGAAGCAGCTTTTTGGCAGATACCGTTAGAAGACAGCTCGAAACCAAAAACCGCATTCACAATTCCACAGCGAGGTCACTTCCAGTATTGCGTAGTTCCATTCGGCCTTTGCACCGCAAGTCAAGCACTTGCTAGAGTCATGACGAGCCTGTTCATTGATCTGGAACCCGAGGTTTTCGCTTATCTAGATGATATTATCATCGCAGCTAATTCTTTCGAAAGATTCACACACCTGTTAAGAGAAGTAGCATATCGGTTAAGAAACGCAGGATTCACTATCAATAAAAAGAAATCAAGCTTCTGTTTGCCCAAATTGAAATATTTAGGATATATCCTAGATGAGAACGGTTGGAATGTAGACCCTGACAAAACTTCCGCAATCACAAACTTCCCACAACCAAAAAACCGAAAAGATGTTCAACGTTTTCTAGGAATGGCGGGCTTGTATAGGCGCTTCATCAACAACTTTGCCAAGATTGCTGTGCCGCTGACGGAACTGACAAAAGCGAAGACAAAATTTCGATGGGGTGAAGCTGCTGAACTAGCATTCCAACGTTTGAAACAGTGTCTCACAACTGCACCAGTTCTCACCACACCAGACTACGCAAAGCCATTCCAGATAGCATGTGACGCAAGCGAAACAGCCATTGGAGGCGTACTGACTCAAGGAGAAGAGACAGCGGAAAAACCAATATGCTATCATTCTGAAAAACTATCGTCATCCGAACGAAAATATTCACCAACTGAGCGTGAATGTCTGGCAGTAATACGATGCATTGAGAAATTCAGAGGCTATGTCGAAGGCTCACGATTCACTGTTTTTTGTGACCACGCCAGTCTCGAATACCTTAGAAATATGAAAAATCCATCTTCACTGATGTCTCGGTGGATTCTGCGGCTCAACGCATTTCAATTCGACATAAAATATCGAAAAGGAGCTTTAAACAAAGTGCCGGACTGCTTAAGCAGAATCGAAATAAATTCCGTAGAAGGTACAAATGATTCATGGTATTCGAACTTAGTTCATGGTATTACCGAAGATCCTGATAAATTCCCGAATTTTCGTATAATCCAAAATGAGTTGTTCAAACATTGCTCCACTACGGACGAAGTAGGCGCTAAAACCTTCATCTGGAAGCAAGTCATCCCTCAAGAAGCCAGATTGGAAATTCTAAGGAAATATCACGACATACCAACTGCAGCACACTTAGGCGTTGATCGCACTCTACAGAAGATTCAGAAATCGTTCTACTGGCCGCGCATGGTGATAGATGTAAAAAAGTATGTTCGAAACTGTTCTGTATGCAAGGCAGTTAAAGCTCCAAACGGATGTTTAACTCCAACTATGGGAGGTTTAAAACCCGCGTCGCAACCATGGGAGTTGATATCAATGGATTGGGTTGGCCCACTGGTGAGATCGAAAAAGGGAAACACTGTTATCCTCGTAATAGTCGATTGGTTTACTAAGTATGTACTTGCTCAACCATTCAGATCCGCTGAAACCCAGGAGATGATCAATTTCTTGGAAAAATACGTTTTTCTCAAATTTTCTACACCCCGAATTATATTAACTGACAATGGATCACAGTTTAAAGCAATCGCATTCGTCTCATTACTTCGTAGATACAAGATAGAACACATGAAAACTGCCTACTATACGCCCATGTGTAATAACGCCGAGCGGGTGAACCGCACGCTCATCACCTGTGTTCGAGCACTCATTGACGAGGACCATCGAGCGTGGGACGAACATCTACAACAAATTGTTTGCGCAATCAACACAGCGAAACACGAAGTATCTGGAATCTCGCCACACTTCGCGAACTATGGTCGAGAAATGATCGTCTTTACCGAGAACTACAAGCTGCAAGGTCTTAACTCTTCCATGAATCCTCAAGAACAGCAAGAAAATCGTATCAAAGCATTAGCGAAGGTGCACGACTTCGTCAGACAACGAATACAAGATGCTCACGAAAAAAGTAGAGCAAGGTATGACCTTCGAGCCCGCACCAGGAGTTTTGAGATAGGCCAACTAGTCTGGAGAAGATCATTCCATCTGTCGTCGAAGCTTAAACAGGAAACAAAAAAGTTAGGACCCAAATTCATTCCTTGCTTCGTCAGAGAGCGAATAGGCGCCAACAACTACCGGCTAGAAGACGTGTCCAGTGATCACCAGGGCATATATCATGCAAAAGATATAAAAGCCAATTAGAAACAGTCATTACATAGAGCTATGCAAGAAAATAACCATCAACCAACAAAAAACACCAAAATACGCACAGCGGTAAGAAAAACAACAACCGTCCACCGAACGAGAAACATCGGCAACACAAAAGCTATGTCCGAAGACAAACGTCAACCAACAAGCAGAATAAAAATACGCCAAGCGGACCCTACATTCACCAAACATGACAAACCTACAATCAACACAGCTATGAACGACGACAAGATCAACGAACAACATTTAGCAACACTAAAACACAAAATACGCACAGCGGTAAGAAAAACAACAACCGTCCACCGAACGAGAAACATCGGCAACACAAAAGGCTATGTCCGAAGACCAACGTCAACCAACAAGCAAAATAAAAACACGCCCAGCGGACACTACATTCACCAATCATGACAAAGCTACAATCAACACAGCTATGAACGACGACAAGATCAACGAACTACGTTAGCACCACCAGAACACCAAAATACGCACAGCGGTAAGAAAAACAACAACCCGTCAACCGAACGAGAAACATCGGTAATACAAAAGGCTATGTCCGAAGACAAATGTCAACCAACAAGCAGAATAAAAACACGCCCAGCGGACACCACATTCATCAAACATGACAAATCAACAATCAACACAGCTATGAACGACGACAAGATCAACGAACAACATTTAGCAACACTAAAACACAAAATACGCACAGCGGTAAGAAAAACCACAATTCACTGAACGCGAAGCATCGGCACACTTCACAGCTATGCACGAAAACACCAGTCAACGTACTATGCCCAAAGTCAACACTCAAGCCAAAAACATGCCATTCGTGAAAGATAGAATCCCAGCAACCGAACATGACCAATTGACAAAAACAAGTTCAATTTGTCAAGAAAAACCCATACCTGCAGCATGGAATATCAAGAAACAACTGTCAAGATGTCAACTTACAATATCGCTAAAGAAAAGTCAAACAAATCAAAAAATCCAAGTCAAACTATAACCATTCATATAATGTCCTTAATAATAAGCCCTCGTTTGTAGTATAAGTCGCCATTATCTAAGAAAAGAACCAACAAATCCACCACCAACAAGTTCCACCTTTCCAAACCTAAAGCAATAACCATAATGCCATATTACAAATTCACGTCAATAGTTCAATAGGGAGAAGTAACTATTAGCAGTAAGCATATCTTCCAGAACTTAGCTGGAGAGCTGATTGAAACTTATAACAATCAGTCAAACTTTAGTTTGAGTATTAGCCCTACTTTAGCTGCAAGCGCTATGCAGTTTTGAAACAAAACAAAACACTCATCGTAGCTGCAAAATTGCAGAATGATTTATCGAGAGTGCACCATTTTAACTATTGAAACTTCTCCCTAAGAACCCCACAATCAAGAACCGCCATCAAACAAGTACCACAAAACCATAGCCCATATCAAACCATCCAACCACACCACAGTCAAACCATAATCAGGAGAAGAAACGGAATTAGCAGTAAGAAATCTTCCAGAACACAGCTGGAATGCTGATTGATCATACTGACATCAGTGAAACTTTCGTTCGAGATTCAAGAATTAGGCCTAAGTTCATTGCAAACAACTTGCAATTAAAAGAAAATTGAACACTCGTCGTGGCTGCAAGTTAGCAGAAAGATTTGTCGACAGTGCATTAGTTAAGTAACTAAGACTTCTCCTGATATTACCGGCAACCTAAAAATTTTGTGAATTTGTCATAAAAATTCACAAAATTTTAATGTAAAAAGTGGATTGTATTACATGCACTCAATTCTGGGTTACAAAAACCCACACAAAAGCAGACCACTGATTGAGGGTGGACACACCCTGGCGCTAAGAGCTCGTGTAGAGCTGTCAAACAAAAAAGCGCACGTGAAAAGTGCAGTCGGCGTGCAAGGAAAAGAAGCATCGAAATAAGGTATGCTCTTTTCATTTAAAATTTATCGCGAAAAGCGACATAATTTTGTAAATTCCTTCGCAGGAGTGAGACGAAAAAGTGCCGGAGCAGGCCGTGCTGCCCGACGACAGATTGTGCCGGAAAAAGCCTTCGTGAAGAAGTGAGTAGCGCACTTTAAATTTATAGGTTAGGTACTAATGATGTGGTTACTTGTAGGGCCGTTTTACCGGATACCAGCAGCCGGCCAAGGGCCAGACTGTGACAAAGGCAAAACAGCCTGCCTCCGATTGCCGTGCGGTCAATTTTCATCTTTTATTCGGCAGGAGGGAAAACTTGTATCAAGATCACTAAAGATCCACCCGACAGTGCCGCTCTGCAGTGTGGGCTATCAGAGAGCCAATATAGCCGAACATTTCGCGCGCCTAGGAGAAATCCCGGCGGCGCGACGTATCGCGCATTTAGTTTCTGCCTCCGATTGCCGTGCGGTCAATTTTCGTCTTTATTCGGCAGGAGGGAAAATTTTTATCAAGATCCCTAAAGATCCACCCGACAGTGCCGCTCTGCAGTGTGGGCTACCAGAGAGCCAATATAGCCGAACATTTCGCGCGCCTAGGAGAAATCCCGGCGGCGCGACGTATCGTGCATTTAGTTTCGGCCTCGAACGCTGTGCGGGCATTATCGAGCGGAAGAAGGGTGGCGGAACATACGCGTGCCAAGGATCAGTCCCGGCGGCGCGGTTTATCACTGTTTCCGGCCACGAGAGCCGAATTGCGGCTGTAGGCGATTTCGTCATTGTGTTGCTGTTAGTTTTTTAAAGGGACGAGCCGAAGAAGTTGAGCTCGACCAACCCGTGCCCAGGATCATCCCGGCGGCGCGACTGATCGTGTTTTCCTCGGCCAAAAGAGCCGTGCCGACATTGGCCGAACAAACGTGCGCCCAGGATCATTCCCGGCGGCGCGATTCATCTGCGTTTCCTGCCACGAGTGCCGAATTACCATTGTCGGCTGTCACTGCTGTTGTGTTGCTGCAGAGTCATTGAGAAAGGAGTCGAAGGAGTGTCGTTACCATTTTGCGCGCCTAGGAAACAAATTCCCGGCTGCGCGACTACCTGCAAAATCGTTGCTCGGCGGAACGAGCTGAAGGAGGAAGTGTTTGTGTGCCGGCTCGCAGTGCCGAAGGAAATAGGAGTAACGGCTCGCAGTGCCGCAGGAAGAGTGGTGATCCGAGGTGGCGATATCACAGGTGAGCTTTAGTTAAGGGGGACTGGTGGGTGGATGAAATCTATTTTCCTCGCGCACAATTGCGCAAATTATTAAATATGCCTATTATATCTGTTAGGGACAACCCGAGGCAATAACAGACAGGCAATAACGCATTTGGTTTGAAACTTAGGTTGGTATTCAAACACACGTGTTGAGCTCCAGCTCGAACTCTGTTCTCTGTGCTTCTACCTCTTCGAGGTGAAACCACAGAGAACAGAGTTCGAGCTGGAGCTCAACACGTGTGTTTGAATACCAACCTAAGTTTCAAACCAAATTCGTAAGTGGACTAACATACATAAGATGTCGCTACCGGTACACCTATTTTTGTTTTCATGTTTTCGACACGCTTAGAAATTACTGCTCATCGCTTATCTCAAAGGAGGCCAATGCAATGTATGACAGTAACACAAATTTTGGTGTAATAAATTTTAAAACATCATGATTTAAAAAAAATGCAAATCATATTTCAATCACAATTGAACGCTGTCATATGCCCCATATTGTTCAAACAATTTTGGCGCTGAATTGAAAGTTGAATTCCAAGTGTTAAAGTATGTTTTGGGATATTACTATCAGTTAACAGTTTTCTAGAACAGAAAATGTGAACATAAATGTTATAATTGTAAACTATGGCTCGATATTCTGGTTGATGTTACCTGAGATCGATAGATGAGGACTTCTAACTCAGGGTTAGTAATCAGTAGAAATGATTAAAGTTATTAATAAACATGAGTTACATAATAACATCAACCGGAATACCGACCCATAATTAACAATTATAACATTTATGTTCATATTCTCTGTTCTAGAAAATTATTTACTGACAGACATACTTTAAAACTTGGAATTCAACTTTCAATTCAGCGCCAATATTGATTGAACAATATGGGACATATGCTGGGACATATGACAGCGATTAAAGTATGATTGAAATATGATTTGCATTTTTTTAAAATCAAGATGTTCTTAAAATTTATTACACAAAAAGTTGTGTTACTCTCATACATTGCAATGGCCTCATTTGAGATAAGCTATGAATATTAATTTCTAAGCGTGTCGAAAAAATGGAAAAATATGTGTACTGGTAGCGACATCTTATGGATGTTAGTCCACTTACGAATTTGGTTTGAAACTTTGGTGGGTATTCTCACACACGATTTCAACAAATTTTTGTTCGGGGCCCGATGTCTGTTCTCTGTGGTGAAACTCACCACTCACAGCGCGGTAAAATTTACCTGAATCGAGGTTGGAAAAAAGGTACAATTCACCGAGGAAAAAGGTGAATCCAAAAAAGGTAAATCTTACCTCGTAGCGAGGTGAAGTTCACCTGAATTGAGCTGAATAAAAAAGTATAATTCACCTAGAAAAAAAGGTAAAACCAAATAAGGTAAAACTTACCTCGTAGCGAGGTGGAGTTGACCTGGATTGAGCTAAACAAAACGGTACAATTCATCTCGAAAAAAATAACTATTTGCCAAACGCGTTTATTGAGGTTAAGCTGTTTTGTCGTTCAGGAGGGAAGTTTTGCTTCGTACCCAAATGTGAAAATTGGAACAGAATGGTAAGTGTTTTCTTAGATATCTTTTAGTTGTGATGGTTCTCGTTAAAAACTTTGCTTTTGTTTCAGACCGGCCCACAGAGAGAAGAAGGACATGAATGTGTTAACGCAATGCAGAAGGATTCAGCGGCCATGGTGGCTCGGGAGAACACGAAAGCCGAATTGTCACGAGCTTGGCAAAGAAAGGACTTGCCTCAACATTTTTTAAAAAACGGTGATACATTCTAATATCAGGTGAAAGTCCCAATTTATTTAAAATAAATATCAAATTCTGAATGAATTTTATTTTATTTTTTATTGAGGAAACCCATCAAACGAACTGGCATTTACCTTTTAAATCAGTGAATGGGAAAACGGTATTGTTGACTATTTTGCTAGGTGAATGCGAAAAAGTGAAACAGGTGAGCACCACTGACTTTCAGTGTGTGCTGCTCGGCTAACTTTTACCCAAAACACAAACACGCAAAACCCAAATCTGTAGCAATTATAATTATTTACTTACACACGACATTTTAAAAACTTAAGCTAGCTTACATTATTACTCACGGGCCCGTTCCTACCATAACATCAAAACAATAACAACAATCATATCACAGCTGCTTGGACGGCACAGGGGTATCACAGCTTCCTTTCTTCTTATCACAGTCGTATCTGTAGAACTGGCAACCCTGCCAGGCTGCACTGCTTCGACGGGCGTGCCACAGCTGCCCGGAGCACTTCCGCCTACTTCCGGCTGGCTCTCGCAACGTCCGCAGCTTGATTTCGCAAAAACGGGACTCGCAAAACCGAGATGGCGAAAATCGAGTCCCGAAAAGCGATTTTCTCAGCTCCCAAAAACGACCTGCCGATTGTTAATTTTGGCTTTACATAAACTCCTTTTTCGCACAGTAATTTGGCTACTCACCCGCTAGGGGTCGCTTTCTTCCTGCACCTCCAATTCCCAACGTCGGATGGGTGAATACCAGGGCAGCAGTTCCGTATGTGTTCTGTAAAGGCGAAAGTGTCTAAACACCTTTTGTGGGAGGGGATTTTCAATATGCTTCACTCACCCTACTACCTGGTTTGCGCAGCTTAAAATATTCTTTCGAGCTCTACTTCCTTCTCTCAGCACAACGCTAGCATCAACCTACGATGAGAGGCGAGTTTTTAGATAAGAAACAAAATGAATCCTTACTGCTTTACCGTTGCTTCAGCAGAGGTTGAATCTTGTCAGTGCTGGCTCGGTCGATGCTGCTACGTGTTACCCACAATCAGTTGTCTGGAAGCTGGAGGAATCTAAATTGGTTTATCTGATCCGAATAAAGTGGTCGTGCTGTCTCACCTTTTCACTGAGCAAATCCGGGATATTGTCCTTGATCGGCTTCGGTTCCGGTACACCAATGATAGCAGGCACTTTTTATTCACCGCGATGACGAATCTAACCGCTTAACCGTGTTCTTGTTCTGGTTGCTTGTTGATGATTGTTGTTGATCGTTGCTCTTTGTTTATGTTGTTTTCTCCACGTGCGCGTTTGACGGCTACACTCTTATTTCTATACACTCATCTTTGGTCTATTTTTGACTCAATCACTACACGCTCAGAACAAAATAGCTAGACAAACTTAATTATAATGCTACATACACTCAGAAATAAATAAAATATCAAACAATTATTTTTTAGGTATTTTCACGTTTCTTCCTCTTTACGCACAAGGATATTTCTCATGGAGTAATGACTGGGATATTTCTCTCTGAGAAATATTTTCTGCGATTAAAATTTATGCATTGAGGAATGGACATCAGTGACATCTGGTGGTCGTAAACAGAACTAAATTTAAGGCAACGGTTGAATTAATGAAATTATATTGGAGGTAAAGCGAGAAAAAAAAAAGAAATTTGAGATTTTTTAAATTTATTGTTTATTACATATATGTAATTTAATTTTATAATATAATTTGGAATTTCACTTACTCATAAACTTTTTTTCCTAAAATAATCATAAACTTTGACACGAATACCGTTCCAACAAGGGAATCGTTTCCGGATCATTCGAAACGAAACAAACCACTGTTCTCCTAGGCATTTTCCTGTGTTGTTCCAATAGGAGCAGTGCTGGCCCATGTTGCAAAGGTGGATACGCTTGTAGGCATGCAGGTTTCTACAGGATGGTAGATTGTTGTTTGCTGATTGATCCTATCCTTTTGCTGAACTACCTGTAAACGAAAAAAAAAATAGAAGGTTAAATATAATCTTTACTCTATCTGACTTCATTGCAAAAAAATTTTTACATTTCTCAAGAGATACGAGCAATTAGTACTACCTACCGTCAAAGGCAATGCTGAATTTTCACTGGTTTATTCCGGAAGGAATAAACTCCGGAATTTCTCTTCCTAGTTGATCCTAATCAGCTCCTTGAACACGTGAACCGGAGACGATTCGATGAAGTGAGGTAGCGAAATTTCCAGAGAACAACAACAATGCAATAGTAAACAAAATGAGCCGTAAAAAATGACAGATTGAAATGTTTCGCGTCATTAAATTTTAAGCAGAGAATTATTTCTCAAGGAGAAATGTTTCCAATGCATAAAAAATAATATCGCGATACTTATTTTTTATGACCTAAAAAAATTATTCGCCTAATAATTGCGGGATAAATTAAACTAAATCATTTTTATATTTTTTTCATTTCTGAGTGTACACTACCGCAACGGAAGAATTTTTCATGAATCGGAGACAACGATTCATGAAAAATTCAAAAACCTCTATACCTAGGCAACGATCAGAGACATCGGTCTGGCCACCCTAAGGCAACCACGAAACTTCGCAAGCCACAACAATGCTTGCCAGATCGAAACTTAAAGGCCCAAATCGAAAATACTACTCCAGCGACTTCTGGAAGACTTGACCGAACGCCAACGAGTCTTGGCAAATCGTCTCTGACCGTTCCTGTACCAGCTTTCAAATTCTTGCCTCCGCTACGGTTACAAACACAAAACAGTAGCTTAAACATTACGAATTTGCTCAAAAACACAAAACATTGAACAAATATAAAAATTAAAAAGAGGTTAAAAAATATTGTGATATAAAAGGAGGGAAAAGCAGCAAATCCGTGGAAAGGGAGAATTTAGTTCCCTGATCGCCAAGAGCCCGAATGGAGGTTATACCGCGCCTCCAGATCGCGTTGCTTTTGAATGGAGGGTTTTCTTGACGACCCCGTTTATGCTACTCCCCCTAAAATTAGGACTAGTTCAGCATGTGGTTCGAACACTGGATTCACCTCGTATGTAGTGACACCATTCCAGATTAGTACGGTTTGTTGTTTTGTTCCAAGGTTGTATTTTGGTGTTATCTTCGTAGCTGGTGTAGCTCATAGCTGGTTTAATGGTGCTGTTGTCCAGATGTTGCTCTCCGCGGCTCGATTTGTTCCGATCGGCAAACGGTCTGTCTGTCCGGATTTTCGTGGAGTGGTCATCCGTTGTTGGCAGTCGTGTTTCTGCGTGCATAGCTGGATTTGCTGGTTTGTCACGTTCCAGTAACGGCGTGACAGCGCGAGGCATGTACACGGTCAGTTTCTCTCGCCCTGACTAACGGATCGCGCTCAAGAGAGCTTCTTGCTGGTTTGTCACGTTCCAGTAACGGCGTGTTTGCGTTTAGCATGAACACGGTCAGTTTCTCTCGCCCTGACTAACGGCTAGCCCGCGGGAGGCCTTGCGGGTAGAAAGGTGTCTATATCGGTGATGCATTGATTCGCCTAGCTTTGACAAACCAACGCTGTCTCTATTCGAAACTCTCTGTGAACTGCGTCCAGCCCACAGAGTACGATTTTTCTCGGTTCGTGAACGGGAAGCGCCTTGGCGCTGAGGAGTCATTTCCGGGTATTCTCGGTCTGCATGGTCCTGTTTTTGACCTCCATTTACTGAGGAGCCTGTCCAGACGATACCTGCACACTCCGTACTGCTTCAGTATGTGTTGTCCATGTCGAGGAAATTACTGCTGTCGCTCGGGGAGCAGATTTGCAGCGTGAATTCCGCACTGTCGCTGCGGATGAGCTCTATCCGCTTGCGAAGGCGTTAACCAATGCTCTAGTCGGGCATACTGTCACGTTCGGTGTAGTGTGGTGATTGACGCTGTGCGTGTTTGCTGAGTCTAAGAAGATCTCTTTGTTGATCACCCTTGGTGATGGACGTAGCTGTATAGTCGTCAAGCGAGGAGGTAGTGAAAGGTGTTGTTGCTCGCTGCGCTTGACGATGGCTCGATTTGTCCCGATCGGCAACGGTGTTTTCGGCGATAACGCAGTCGTTCACAGGCCTAGCCTGTCGTCATAGCTGTGATAATTCGAGGAGATAGCGAGCGATGATCTTGCTAACTGCCCTCGATGGTGGCACGATTTCTCCCGATCGGCTAACGGTGTTTTGAGCGCATTGAGCGTAGTGGTTTACAGACGGTGGTTGGTCTGCGTCATAGCTGGAACATGGCGGTATTGGTAGTTTGCGGCAGAGAGTCGATATGGTAGTAGCGGCCGTCATGAAGTCTACTCCGCACAACTTCTGCGCAAAACTGTAATCCGCGGGGTTCTTGATGTTGTCCTGACAATCCCTTTGACTGCAGCGACGTGGTGTTTGGAGCTGCTGTACTTTCCAGGATTTCCAGCATTCCAATATCCCAAGCGCAATTCAACGCTAGTTCGGCGTCAGGAACGTGTTGTCGTGGTCCGATAGGATTGGAGGCGAGGTTTCAATGTGTGTATGTAGGTCCATCAGCCGTCTCAATGTCGTATTTTGTGTGTGTGTTGTCAGCAACTGCTTACATAGCTTGAATTTCTCTAGTCGGCTTTCATGTTCTTGGCATGATACCGACCCCGCTTTCCTGATTGGACGTCTTCCAATTTGTATAGGTTAGTGCCCAGTATTTTCCTCACGATTGCCGGTACAAACTTGGGATCCAGTTTTCGGTTGATGTGATCTGCCTTCGATGAGAGAGTGAAGTTGCGACGCCATACTAGATCTCCCACAAGAAATGTAGCTGGTTTCTTATTGACGTCGTATCGCTTCTTCGATTTTGCGTGGTTGTTTTTTATGCGTTGTTGAATGAACTCCTGTATGCGACGAATTGTAGATAGTCGCACATCTTGTGCCACTTTGGGATCCTTTGGTGTGTTTATGTCTTGCTGCGTGTAAAGATCCGTGTGCAGCAGTAAGTCTCTGCCGAAGTTAGCGCAGTGCGGACTAATCCCGGTAACCTCATGTTTGGCACTGTTTATGGCGGCAGTAATGGCTGAAAGATTGACGTCCCACTCCCGATGATCCTCTTCGATTAAAGCCCTGATGCATGTTATCAGCACTCTGTTGACTCGCTCGGCGTTGTTTACCATCGGACAGTAGTAAGCTGTGGTCATGTGTGTGATCTGATGTTTTACTAAAAGGGCTTTAAACGCTGATGACAAGAATTGCTTACCGTTATCCGATAGGATGATGCGCGGCTTCGAAAATTTCAAAAAGACCTGCTTCTCTAAAAATTCCACCATTTTTATTGAATCTGCTGATCGCATAGGATGCACTACGATGTACTTGGTCACCCAGTCCACTACGACCAACATGACCGTGTTTCCTGCCTTGGATCTGGTTAAGGGCCCAACAAAATCAACTGAGATTAATTCCCACGGTATCCGTGCCGGCTTTGCAGCTCCCATCGTTGGCATCGTAGCCGTGTTCGGTGCTTTGCATGCCTTGCATGTGTCGCATGTTCTAATGTATGCTGCTACGTCATCCGCCATCTTCGGCCAGTAAAAGAAAGTCTGCAGCTTGTGGAAGGTCTTTATGAAACCCAAGTGCGCTGATGATGATGAGTCATGAAATCGTCTGATCGTTTCTAGTCGTTCGTTCTTCGGTATGACTTTCTTCCATTTGTGCGTGACGTTGCCTATCTCATCCTTGCACTTGCAGTTCTTGTATAGAACACTGTTGATCAGCCTAAAGTCAGGAAACTTGCTCGAGTTCTGTTTTATCTGCTCGCTGAGACGTGTGTACCAGAGGTCTTCTACTGAAGTTACTGTGCAAACTGATTCCGGGACAATTCTGGAGAGTGCATCAGGAACCACATTGACCGTTCCTTTGCGGTATTTGATGTCGAAATCAAATGCGTTCAAACGCAATAACCAACGACTCATTAATGCGGTAGGATTCTTCATCGACCTTAGATAGCTTAATGCAGCATGGTCGCAGTAGACAGAGAACTTTACTCCTTCAATGAAGCCTCTAAACTTTTCTATGGCTCTAATAACTGCTAAACATTCTCGCTCGGTGACCGAGTACTTGCGTTCTGAGGAAGAGAGTTTCTGCGAGAAATAGCATATTGGGTGTTCTTGCCCATCTATCTCCTGCGTTAGAACTGCTCCAATAGCGATGTCACTGGCATCACAAGCTATTGCGAAAGGTTTGCCGTAATCTGGCATCGCCAAAACTGGTGCCGATGTGAGTGCCTTCTTAAGTTCGTTGAATGCTTGCTCCGCCTTATCGTTCCATTTGAACCGAACTTTTGTTCTGGTAAGCTCTGTTAGAGCTGCTGCTATTCTGGAAAAATCTGCGATGAAACGGCGATACCAGTTACAGAGCCCCAAAAAGCGCTGTAATTCTTTTCTTGAAGTTGGTTCTGGAAAATTGATAATACAGCTGATCTTGTCTCCGTCTACGTTCCATCCTTCTTCGTTCAGTATGAAACCAAGGTATTTGAGTTCCGCTCTGCAAAATTTTGACTTTTCTGCTGAAATAGTCAGATTTGCTCTTCTCAAGCGATCAGCGACTTCTTCCAGCATTCGTAGATGTTCGTTGAAGGTTTGGGAACAAATAATAATATCGTCTAAATAGCAAAACACTTTCGGTTCAAGGTCTGCGAATAAATGGGTCATTAGTCTTGCTAATGCCTGACTTGCCGTGCACAATCCAAATGGGACCACTTTGAACTGGAAGTGTCCGCGCTGTGGCACCGTGAAAGCTGTTAATGGACGAGAGGATTCCTCCAAGGGTAATTGCCAGAAAGCGTCTTTCAAATCTATCGACGATATGAAACTACAGTTGCCGAGATTATTTATGATTGCCGAAATTTGCGGAATAGGATATCCCTCATTCACCATAATTGAGTTTAGATATCGAGCATCCAGACATACTCTATAGCTTCCAGTTTTCTTCTTGACCGCAACCAATGGATTGTTCCATGGCGAAAATTTCGCATCTTCTATCACATCTAATTCGAGCATTCTATCTATTTCTTTGTTAATTTCGCTGAGAACGTAAGGTGACATCGTGTAATATCTCTGTTTTTTAGGAACTGCATTTCCCACATCTATCCGATGGTTGTATAAGGTTGTTCTTCCTAACTTCTCTCGTGTTGCTGTAGGAAAGCGATGTACTACGGTATCCAGTTGAGTTTTCTCCTCTACTGACAGCGGCTTCATTGGTTCTTTCTCGTTTTCGTCGTTTATTTGGTCAGCCATACAGCAAATTGCCTTGACACCGAACTTATCCCAAAAGTTCATTCCGAGGATTATACAGTCCGGTATACTGGGAATAATTAGAAGCGGTAAAATATCTTTTCGGTTGTTGTATTCAATTGGCAACCGTGCAAAGCCTTTTACAGCGTGCTTTGTTCCGTCCGCCGTTCGTATTCCTCCGTTTATGTGCTCTTCTACTAAGTTCAGTTCTCGTACAATTTCTACCATTTTTCCACCTAACAATGAACAGGTAGCGCCACTATCCAAAAGTGCGGTAAATAGTCTATTTTCAATCTTAATTTCCGCGTGCGGGCGATTATCAGTTCCTGTTTTGATAATAATTGAGTGTAAGTAATCAAAATCTAACATGTTTGAGGGATTCTCAAAGGACGAAGAATGGTTTCCCTCTATTGACGATTCTCCGCTGGCAGGTTTCCCGAATCCGTACGGCAAGTAAAACAGCTGCGCAGTGAATAACCTTTCCTACCACATCGATAGCAAAACAAAATTGCCTGAGGTCTCGGGCAGTCCTGGAAACGGTGACCTTCCTCGTCACAATTCCAGCAAACCTTTGATAATTGACGATCGTTTTCTCTTGTGCCTTCATGATTGGTTGAGGTTGAAGGGAACAATTGATGTTGAAATTCTGGAACCCTGAGTTGTCCTTCTTGTTGAGTTGCCTGTAGTGGTCTTTCAGTTGCTTGTTTCTGTAGATCTGGATTTCTTGAGCCTGAGTAATGAGATTGTTCTTGATAAGCTGAAGATCTTTCTGACTGCGATGGTAGCTGCATCTGGATTGCTTGTTGTCTACGCTGAGACAATAAGTGTTGGTCGTTCTGTCGTTGCACCGTTCTCGTTGGTTCCCAACTTTTTCTATCTTTCGTTGGCTCGCTCCGCTGTCTTTCCAGTTGCATCCTGAATGCGCAAACTTGTTGTTCCAGCTCATCGATTTTTGCATAAAGATTTTCCTGATCCGAATACGGTTCCAAATTAGCTGTGCTTCTTGCATCCTCTTCCTCTATCACGTTAACACGACTAAATCGTTGATTGGCCGTTGATATTCCGGATCGTTGTTGTTGTGACGGCGTAGCAAAGTTAGGTTCTAACAAACTGGTGTGTGGAAAAGGGATTTTCCGTTGACAGTTTAAAAGTCTACGAGTGTCATCATAGCTAGAACATATCTTCACCAAGTCATCTACCGACGCTGGGTTTGCTGCTGCAACGATGATTGCGTAATCCACACACATATTTTTCTTCATGATGAAAATTTTGTCCTCTTCCGAAATCGGCGGAGTGATGAAACGAAAAAGCATCGAAATATCGCGATGAAAATCCGAAAACGATTCGTTTTGTCCCTGAAAACGATAGGAAGCTTCAAGACGAAGAATTTGCGAGTAACTACTCGGCAGGAACTCCTTGCGTATCTCTCGTTTAAATTCTTCCCACGACGTCAGTTTACCTTCGACGAAGGCTCGGGTGTACCAATCCTGGGCAGTTTTTTCAAGCAGGTGCTTTATGTTGGCGAGGAGCGTTTCTTGGTCCAAGTTCTCAGAGGAAGCAAATGCTTCGACCCTGTCCAGAAAGACGTTCAATGATGTTGTATCATGCTGCCCCCGGAACCTGAACGGCCAGTTATGAATTCCTTTCGGAATGCGACGATACGGCTCTTCTCGGTGCGGCACCTGCTGCTGTTGTTGTAACGTTTGTCTCTGAAGTTGTTGGTTTGCCTGCTCTAAATGGTGATTCCTGTTTTGCAGCTGTCGGATAAGTTGTTGTTGTTGCTCCAGTAAATCTTGTTGTTGTTGTTGAACTACTGATGTTGAAGCTTGGGTTTCTTGAGTCTGCCTGTGTAAATGTATTTCCTGTTGTTGAAGCCTTAACTCCTCATGTTTTTTTAGCTCCATTTGAATTTGCTCACGTTGCTGATCTAGTATCATTTGAAACTGTTGTTGTTGAAGACGCTCACCGGTTGTTTGTTGCTGTTTCTTGTGTTGTAATTCCGAGTCATCGAAGAAGAATCCCGGTGGGGTGGGTGTTTTTCCTGAACCTGTTGATAACGACGAAGCTCGCACCTCTTCTGCTGGGTTCAAACGATTTTCGAAATTTTCCGATCTCACTGAACTTGATTGCACTGGTAACACTGGATTCAGTGCGCGATTAATATCAGCCAATAATACATCCACTAGTAATCCGAGTGACGATAAAGCCTCAGCTAAAAAATCCGAAGGACTAATTATTGACAGCCGTGATTTGTAGTGTAGTAACCGCGAGTGCAAGATTTTCAGTAGTTCCGTATTTGAAGATTGAATTGCGGATTCAATCTGTTGCTGGATACCGGTAACGTTTCGCTGACAATTCTCCAAGTTATTTGTAGGAGTCATAACATGTTTAGAATCTAGGTGTCGAATGTTTCTCAGAGTGTCTTCTTGTACTACTGATTTTAATTTGAGCACCTTTGCTCTATGCGTAGTGAGTCCAACATTGACCACATGACGCAAGGCAAGCTCATATGAGATCTCCTCATCTGACAAATGAGTGAAATCCATGCTGAACTTAAAATAATTATGCTTATCTACAGTAAAACTAATTTAAAATGTGGTAGATGGAAAAAAATTAAAAAAAACCAAATCCACAAAATCACAAAACTTAGCATAAATCACCAAAACAACAAATATTAACGTATACGGTAGTATAAACTAATGGGTTTTTGTGTTGGGCGCCAATGAAACAGGTGAGCACCACTGACTTTCAGTGTGTGCTGCTCGGCTAACTTTTACCCAAAACACAAACACGCAAAACCCAAATCTGTAGCAATTATAATTATTTACTTACACACGACATTTTAAAAACTTAAGCTAGCTTACATTATTACTCACGGGCCCGTTCCTACCATAACATCAAAACAATAACAACAATCATATCACAGCTGCTTGGACGGCACAGGGGTATCACAGCTTCCTTTCTTCTTATCACAGTCGTATCTGTAGAACTGGCAACCCTGCCAGGCTGCACTGCTTCGACGGGCGTGCCACAGCTGCCCGGAGCACTTCCGCCTACTTCCGGCTGGCTCTCGCAACGTCCGCAGCTTGATTTCGCAAAAACGGGACTCGCAAAACCGAGATGGCGAAAATCGAGTCCCGAAAAGCGATTTTCTCAGCTCCCAAAAACGACCTGCCGATTGTTAATTTTGGCTTTACATAAACTCCTTTTTCGCACAGTAATTTGGCTACTCACCCGCTAGGGGTCGCTTTCTTCCTGCACCTCCAATTCCCAACGTCGGATGGGTGAATACCAGGGCAGCAGTTCCGTATGTGTTCTGTAAAGGCGAAAGTGTCTAAACACCTTTTGTGGGAGGGGATTTTCAATATGCTTCACTCACCCTACTACCTGGTTTGCGCAGCTTAAAATATTCTTTCGAGCTCTACTTCCTTCTCTCAGCACAACGCTAGCATCAACCTACGATGAGAGGCGAGTTTTTAGATAAGAAACAAAATGAATCCTTACTGCTTTACCGTTGCTTCAGCAGAGGTTGAATCTTGTCAGTGCTGGCTCGGTCGATGCTGCTACGTGTTACCCACAATCAGTTGTCTGGAAGCTGGAGGAATCTAAATTGGTTTATCTGATCCGAATAAAGTGGTCGTGCTGTCTCACCTTTTCACTGAGCAAATCCGGGATATTGTCCTTGATCGGCTTCGGTTCCGGTACACCAATGATAGCAGGCACTTTTTATTCACCGCGATGACGAATCTAACCGCTTAACCGTGTTCTTGTTCTGGTTGCTTGTTGATGATTGTTGTTGATCGTTGCTCTTTGTTTATGTTGTTTTCTCCACGTGCGCGTTTGACGGCTACACTCTTATTTCTATACACTCATCTTTGGTCTATTTTTGACTCAATCACTACACGCTCAGAACAAAATAGCTAGACAAACTTAATTATAATGCTACAAAAGGTAAAATTTACATTTTTGCTATCTGAATTTAAAAAAGGTAGAATTTACCTTTTTGCTAGGTGAATGAAAAAAAGGTAAAATTTACCTCGAAAGAGGGGTGGTAAAAAATCACCTCGCAAAAAGGTAAATTTTACCTATTTTTTATTTTCCGTGATTATGCCAGTTTCAAAGATTGCTATTGCGAGAATGTTTGTCTTATAAGAAAAACTTATAACGTTAATTAATTCGATTTCTCGATTTAGTCGAAGCCTAAATAAAACCAAATAATAAAGCTAACTGCTAGTTTCTACTTTATGAAATGTTACGCTAGAAATACAATTTGATGCTTTTGAAATTCCATCCAAATGTTTTTAAATCAAAATAAGCATGCAAATCTTAACGAAAAGCACCCATCAACGCAATGGAGAAACCATGGTCCATTCATTGAATTTGAAAACAAAACAACGTGGTCCTGTTTCATGGAAGATCATCGTTTGTGCGGTTTCAATTTTGCGAAGAAATTTTAAGTTTATTGCTTAAATAATACCTTTTAAGCACAATTTTGATATCAAAGTTAGTCGAAAAAGTATTTTTCACTGCAAAATGTCGAGTGACAGCAGTGACTCGGAAATGGACGTTCCAAAACAAAAGAAAAATTCCACAGAACCACCGGTAAAGCGGAAGCGGTTGCAGGATTACCTGGATGAGAAAGCTGCCAGAGATGCAGCAGAACGAGCTGAAATGGAATTGAAACGACGTCGTAAAATGGGTCTTAAGGACGACGATGATCCAGAGGCAGAGGTCTCTTACCCCGTAATAAATCCGATAAACTTGATCAAGAATAAAGAGATACGCTCCAGGAGGTTCAAAAGGCTACAATCGAGCAAGAAGAAGGAAGAAAAAGCAGCTCGGAAAGCCCGTAAGCTCGAGGGTGGCCCCAAAGACCCGGGACATACGATAGAAAGCTTGCGAGAGAAAGATCAAACGGCCATAGCTAACGTGACCGAAGAAGATAACGAAGAAATCGCAAACGATCTCGAGAACGATGAGTTCAACGAGTACTACAAAAAAACCTACGAG
The DNA here is from genome assembly GCF_029784155.1 of Uranotaenia lowii. NCBI lineage: Eukaryota > Metazoa > Arthropoda > Insecta > Diptera > Culicidae > Uranotaenia > Uranotaenia lowii. The sequence continues at coordinate 212,776,349 of NC_073692.1, read as the reverse complement.
CCAAAGGTTTTGATCACGTACAATGCCACGCCGCACAGCCGTACGCGAAAATTCGGAGCAGAGCTAGAGATGATCGTCCCTAATGCTCACATATACGCTAGAAACAATACGAAGCTGAAAAACGTATGCAAAAGCGCAATCCGGGAGGAATACACAGATATTGTGGTAATCAACGAGAACAACAAGCAACCGGAAGGATTACTGGTAATCCATCTACCGGATGGACCGACGGCACATTTCAAGGTATAACTTTCAAAGCTCATTTGCTAGATACCTTTTTCTGATTTTTTTTTCACCTTGCAGGTAAGCAACTTCAAATCTCTCAAAGATCTGAAGAAACGTCGCAAAAATGTGAGCAGCCATCGACCGGAGGTGATTCTGACCAACTTTAGCACTCGGCTGGGTCTGACCATCGGACGAATGCTGGGATCGCTGTTTCACTATGAGCCCGAATTCCATGGCCGCCGAGTGGCCACCTTTCACAATCAGCGTGATTACATCTTCTTCCGGCACCACATGTATGAGTTCGATAAAAATGGCAAACGCGTCAAGCTGCGGGAACTGGGACCCAGATTTACGCTCAAGTTGCGTTCCCTGCAGCAGGGCCTATTCGACAGCAAGTGCGGAGACTACGAATGGATGATCACCAACAAACGGCATCAAATGGAGAGTAGGAGACGATTTTTCCTATAATTTTGGTAGGTATAGTGTTTCATTCTTGAATATTATATTTGAATTCCTTCCGTAAATTATGAGGATTTTTTATTCACCAAGTGAATATCACGTATGACAAAAAAACATGTTTTATCGCTTTTTGAACATTTTAAAGTTAGAAGACTGTGGCATCTTTTTAGATTCCTGTTTAAAGATAAAACACAAAGTGTTAAAACTTTCAATACTGAAAGGCCTAACCTAAAACAAAAGTAGGTCCTAAACATTCCAACACCTTTCCTAACTGGCAAACGACTGAACCGATTTTAACAAATCTGATCTTGTTGAATTACTTGAAGTTCCACATCGCTCGGAGCCGAATTCTTTTCTAAATACGATTTTTTTTAGATACGTACTAAAACATGGCGGTACTTCTTTTAAAGAAATTTACCACTACTTTGCTCCTGATGTTCAAAACTGACTGTAAGGTGTTCATTACATGGCAACATCTCTTTCAAATATTTGTCGGGATACAAGTACGAATGTCATATAACTGTTATCTACAGATCGAAATGATATCATCTAGTAGCGAGTAGAAGATTTAAGCTTGAAGTTTGTAACTACGTCCGCAAAGCCGAGGTCAAGATTTGAGAACGAAACTTGTCATCGTAGTGAATCATGTTCTATTCACCCAAGTGAATGCTAGCCGAAGATCAAGCCCCTTTTGGACTTTCCAAAAACCACCTATTTAGAAGTATAACACAAACATATAATTTATTCATGCAAAATACATAGAACGTAAAAACCTGCCGCCATTAACTTGAAAATCTCATCCAATATAAAATATAATGAAGCCTTTGCTGTTGCAGTGCATCACCGCTGATGTATGTTATACGTGATTTTGAATGCTTTTTCTACCAAAAATCTCTCTAATCTAGCTTTGAATACGAACATATGAAATATGACAGTGTTTGCACGTGGCCTAGATTAACTCGGTGCACACTGGTTTGGATCACTGAAGGCAGTCGGATCGATAGTGGGTAAATTCATGTTACCCGGACCCAAATCCCCCACCAGATCCGCCGGCGGTTGTCCCAAATCCTGCATGCTCTGCATCATGTCGAGCACCGTTTGGAATCGCACCCGCTTCACTTCGGCCGAATCTTCGGCCTTCTCTTTCTCCAACTCTTGGCAAACATCCTGCATCAGTTTAAGCTGCTTCTCGTAACGTTCTTTGTCCTCTTTGGAAATCTTCTCGCCGTTTTCTCTCAACCAGCTGGGATACTTCTCGGTGAGGTCCTTCAAACTGGGCAATAGAACCTCGGCCGACAACAAACTCTGCATCATACTTTGCATGAACGGCAAAAACGCATTGCTTTCGCCGCTTCCGTTTAGATCGATATTCCCAAACATACTGGCGATGTCCTCCGGATTGAACGGCGTCTGCAGGTTTTCCCTTCCTTCGCTTAAACCTCGCAACGCATCCGAAATACTCTGGCTGATACTCGGATCGATTGTATCTGCCGGTGCACTGTCAGGCTCACCTCGAACAGCCAGCGCGGCTGCCTCTGCAATCCGCTGGAAACCGAGCGATATCTGATCCGCATCTACGGGTTCTCCGCCACCGAACAAGGCTGCCATTTTCTCCTCAAACATCTTTGCCTGCGAACTGAAAGAGGGATTCATTAGAGATATGAGACTTTATATCAACGTTGCAGTTGCCGGAATGAGGCTTGTGATCACTTTACTTAATTAGATAATCTAAATTCATTTGTTAACCAATATGCTCCCGTGTTGAGTTTTCAAACTCATATTTACCTGATAAATTCATCATTCCATAGCTGCTCGGTCGGAGGATCGTCATGTTCTACTGCCGGTTGACTTCCGGAAGCGGTCGTTGATTTTTTGTCTTCATTTTCTTTGTGCTTTCCAAAATCTTCCAAAGCACCTATAAGGGAAAAAGTCAACAAACATTAGAATGACCACATTACATAATACCCTCTCATAATGATAAAAATATTCAACTAAGATACTCATACTTACTGTCTAGTAGATCATCTAACTCCTTGTCATCGGCACCAGATCCGGTAGCCGCATCCGGTTTTTTTGTGTTTTCAGACGACATTCTACGATTGAAGTTTTGCCTCAGATGAAAAAAAAATATGCGTGATCTTTGACCCGTGACAGTAGCGAGCTTTACTCAACCGGACTCACTTTAGAAGCTTCTATTCGCGACTGATTCAGCTTAGAACGTTTCAGAAAATCACACTAATAAATGGTGACGAAATATTGAAACTATTTCAATTTTACGAATCGTAAATTTCCTTATTCTGCTCTGCGAGGAAGGAAAAGATTCGAATAAGTTATGAGTAAGGAGATGAAAAGAGAAATTCGACAAAAATTTGACGTCTATCATTGACGATTTATAGGCAAATAAAAAATATATAAAAAGCACGGAAAGAAATTATTTTTCAGTGTGAGTTTTTTTTTATTTTAATTTCTATACTGAGATTTTTTAAATAACGAATTGGGCATATGGGCCAGCTAAAAAGAATTAAGCTTGCTCTTTACTCTTACACAGATTTCCATAACAATGACAGCTAATCGGAGTGAAGGCTATTGCTTTCTCTGTTTAACACACGAGAAATCGTATACCGGGATTGCGAGCGCGCCCATCGCCCATTACGGAATATTTAATGCTTTTTGTAGTTAGTTTTTCCTTTTTTCGCTTGCCGCGATTGTGGCCGATGATATAGTGAGAGCGATGCGATGCGAATTGCGGCCAATCCGAACTCGAGCGGCGGAACAAATTGACGTCTGCTTCGCCGTGTTGAGTATTTCAAGTTAAGCGATTCATCACATACATTTTCTTCAAATGTGGTTCGCATCGCATCGCACTCACTATGTCATTGGCCTGTACTACTCTAAGAAGCATACCTCAAATATTATGAATTCTAGAGTTTGTTTTGATTAGGTCGTATGAACCAATATAAACAAAACTGAGTTATTTGCTTCAAACGATTGATAACCATGTATTTTATATTTGGTAAAAAATTGGTTTCATTTTATCATCAAATAACTTTTACACAATGATTTGAATTTAGGACGTATGATGACTTTCTCATTTTTCAGTTCAACTTGGTTTTTGCATCATTTTGCACTGCCGTGTATTTGCCGGGATGCAAAAGGTCGCTTAAAACAATTCTAGAGTTTGTTTTGATTAGGTCGTATGAACCAATATAAACAAAACTGAGTTATTTGCTTCAAACGATTGATAACCATGTTTTTTATATTTGGTAAAAAATTGGTTTCATTTTATCATCAAATAACTTTTACACAATGATTTGAATTTAGGACGTATGATGACTTTCTCATTTTTCAGTGCAACTTGGTTTTTGCATCATTTTGCACTGCCGTGTATTTGCCGGGATGCAAAAGGTCGCTAAAAACAATTCGTCAGGTTGGTTTTTACGACGTTATGCTTCGTCGCGTAAAGTTTGTTGTCAAATTGTGAAAATTCGTGTAAATTTAATTAAAAACTGTGTCCAGGAGTGATCTTAGCTGTCCTAATAAAATATCTGGTTCCAAATTAGTGTTGATGAGTACTATCAGCTTTACTTTTCGCTGTGTAAATAGATAGTATTATTTTTTCATCCCAGAGGCAAACGAAATATTCAAAACAGATGTGCGCTGCCATTTTACACTCCTTTAACGGCCATTAGCGCCAATGGTAGTGGTGGGAAATGTCCGGGTGGACTCCCAACGGCAAGTCCCACAATACAATAATCACAAATGCCATCGCTCAACGATTTCAGCGTGCTAATTGGATACAATTACCATTTAAAACCTTTCATCGAACAACTCCGAATGAAAAACAGAGGATTTGGGCCAATCGAATCAGTTTTAGTAACCATAGCATTATCAATTGATCAAAAGGACGTTTGCGCCAGAAGAGAAATGCACTATGTCGTAAGTACCACTTCATTTATAAGAACTGAATTAATGCAAGTTTCAAGTACATCATCATGTTTAGCGTTCAGTTTTACATGAAATTTAGAATTTGCAGACGAATTTTACCAGTAATAACAAAGTAAGAATTAAAAAGGTGTTTCGGAACTTAAAAAACGATTTTCTCAAAACATGCCAGGTGGTTCATACGACTTAATCAAAACAAACTCTAGAATTTAATAATAAAACTTCATTCTACAAAGTTCAATACAACAACCCAGGCTCAAGATACTAAATTTGTAGGATTTGTTCCAGTGGTTTCTGGCAAATGAATTATAATGACTTATAATTATAATGAATTATAATTCTGATTCCATCCGAATTTTAAAAAAAACCACTTTCGATTTTCGAGTTACTCCATACGTGGGTATGGATGATACTGCCTACAGAAGGTTGTTCAATCTGTGGTCGTTAGATTAATCAGTCAAAATCACGACACTGGAGAAGGGAAGAAGGAAAATAAAACATGATAAATTTGACAGTAGAAAAAAAACGTACTGAGAAGCGTCGAAAATTTCTGGTATCTTTCACCGTCTTTACACCCGGATTGTCTTCGTTTGTGTTCGGATTGCACTGGTCAGCAGACAGTACGATTTTGCTTGCATGCGTTTTTGAAAATTTAAGCGGGTATAGACAAATTTTAAACTAAAATGAGGTTAAGATAATATCTTTAAAGTTATGATATATTATTATGATAATATATCGCGATTCTATGAATCAATCGCAAAATCGCACCACCCTACGCGATTCGTCAAGTTTTTTCGTTGAGTTACGTGGCACCCGAAAAAGGCTACTTGACAGCCGCTGATGACAGTCAAAATAAGAATTTTCACTTCCCCTCGTCCACAAACTCGGCGATTTGCTTTTTCCAATTTCTGCTTCGTGACACTAATCTGTTTTCCTGTGCACGTCTGACGTGGAAATTGTAGCAAATTTTCGTGAATCCGAGCGATACGCTGGTTGTTTGATGCATTTATTGTTGCTAATTATGCTGTAAAGTTTGTAAATTTGTGTTGAAGAAGTGCTACGTTACGTTGGGTAAACTGGGTTCTGTTTTTTTTAATAAAAAAAAAAGGTGAGAATCTGCTTTGAAATAGGTACCAAGAAATTTCGCCATCTCGGCTCGTGATTTTTTTTTTAATTCAAGGGAGTTCCAAGTCATCAAAGAAAATATTGTTGAGGCTCATTCTTTTAAAGCTGCTGTTTTATGATTGCAGGTTGAGTTGTAGAGCAGAAAATGAATCCACAAATGACATCTTATGGGCAAGCTCAGCAAGGTTGGCCACAACCTGGAGTTGGTCAAGGGCCTCCGCCACCAATCAATGGAGCTCCTCAGAATGTAATAACAAAATCATCTGTTACCAGTGGTCAGTAATCATATTTCAACATATCACTATTGTTTCAGCTTTCTAATCAATTTGGCAACATGTCGTTGGGTGGTCCACCGAAAGCTAACGGTCCTCCATTTCCGAATCCTTCGGCTGTGGGTCGTCCACCTTCCGGAATAGCTCCTACACCGGGAGGATTTCCACCAGGGCCTCAAGCACAACCACCCATGCAAAACGGCCCTGGTCAAGCAGCAGCACTCAACAGGCCACCTGCGCCCATGGGCATGTCCAATGGACACCAACAAATGCCACCGAGCCAACCAAGTATGCAGCCACCTCTTATGGCCACTGGTGGTCCCCCAGCCCCTGCTGCTGTACAGTATCCTCCATCGGCTGCAGGTCCACCAAGACCTCCAATGGGTCAACCTCAATTCGCCCCTCAACAACAAATCCCACAACAACCTTCCTATCCCCAACAACCCCCTCAACAACAGCCCCAACAGCAATTCCTTCCACCTCAACCGATACCGCAACAACCACAACAGCAACAAATGTACCCTGGAGCTGCACCACAATCATTCTCCGGTGGTCAACAACAAGCTCCACCATCATTTCCACCAGCTGCACCGAATCAGTATCCACCGGGTTCGATGCCACCTGGTGCCCCTGGTCCAGTAGGAATGCCACCGATGCCTGGCGGGCCAGCAGGAGTACCGGTAGCAGCCGGTGGATATCCACCGAAGCCGTACCCTCCGCAACCGGGACAAATGCAGCCCCCGATGCCGACGACCGGGCTGCCCCATATGCCCCCTCCCCATCCGGCCGGCTATCAGGTAAGTTTTTCATAAATTCGTCAATCTAATAGCTGGGAAAGTTAGTTACGTTTTTCGACGATTATATTTTCTTCTTTGTAGACAGAGATTTACGAAACAATGTGCCTTTTTGTGTTTTAAGCAAACTTTCATTTTCTCTGGCAATGTTTTCGTATAATTTCATTAAAAATGCTAGAAACTGATAACTTTCATTTGACAAAGCTGTTATTTTATAAAAATCTATATGTCTTTTATAATTTTATGGAATAAGTTTAAAAAGCTAGGTGAAGTCTGTTCATCCTTCAGTATTTTAAGGATCCTCAAAATCCTTAAGGATTTTATTCTAACACATCCTTCGTCGGCAATTTTGCTGACAGACAGCAAGTTACTCTTCAAAGTTTATACGTGGAGTTCTCCTTTCACTGTCAGCTTCATCA